>NW_003553549.1:0-1814 GCF_000090795.2 Amphimedon queenslandica | reverse complement strand
ATGAAATTATGATGATATTACAGGAAAAAGAGTTCCCAGATTATAAATGGTTTGATTTTGGATTAAAGTTGGATGTTTGTTATAATCAGTTACAAGTTATTAAAAATGACACAAGAGATAGCCATCCTTGCCTTCGTGAATGCCTTGCAGAGTGGTTGAAAACTGATGATAAAGCAACATACAAGAAACTAATAGATGCTGTTAAAGGTATTGGTGAATGTGCTGTAGCTGATACTATAGAAAAACATTTAAGTACAAAATAATTTTTGTGTTACTATTATTATAGGAAATCTGTTTTTTTAATTAAAATACTCCAAGACTAATTAGATTTATAGATTTTTATAGGTGTACATGTACAAACTCATTTCAAAAAATAATCTAATTTGACTATTGTTTTGTTTTTCTTATTTTTGGTTTGTATTGTCTTCCGTCTCCTCTACTCTTTATTTTGGTTTTGCGTGTCCTTGTGTTATCAGTATACTTTAGTTTGTATACGTCATTGCTATATCATTTTTGCTTTTGTTTTGTGTTATATTTTAAAACGTAAAGAATGAGAGGAAGAGAGGGAGGAAGGAGAGAAGTTATACATAATATTCATGTATTAGTATACAATAGTATACTGATATTGTATAAAATTCTAAATATACATTAGTATATGTTACATATGCTTCTTTCAAAAAATGGCTCCAAAATCAACCCCAATTTTTATTACATTTTTGGTACATGTTGATGTACTTATGCTGTGTAGAAAGTTTGAGCTGATTCTGAGCTCAAATTGTTATGATCATTTTTTAAATAGACTAATTTTAAAAATTTTCCTTTTTTCAAAAAATGACTCCAAAATCACCTCAAAGACGAGAAAGAGATGGTGCGGAGAGAAAGAGAAAGAGAGAGAGAGGGAGAGTTAGAGTCACATCATCAATGCTAGAGGACCCAGTAAAGTTTAGTTCAGAATATTTTGTTGTGACCAGATGTATGTGCCATATAACATAATGTAAGTAGAGCTCTATTACTTGTGTTAAATAAAAATTGACATTGTACATAACAGACCATTTCCTAACCTATGATACATGTACATGGCCACAGCCTGATACACCTCATACACTGCCCCACTGTTGGAGAATTGATCTGGCTTGCAAGACTACAATATGCTTGGTAATAGATACATCAGAATCCGCCCCAAATACACCTACAAATAGAAATAAGATATTGTGATAAAGGTATAACCTAGCTCTCCCCTTTACTGTGCAATAGAAATACACCCCTTTTGACAATACTGTCTGCTGGTGAACATTATGTCATATTGTTAAGGAAATTATGATAGTTTCAACCTATACAATAGACAACTAATTCAGTAGAATTATGATGATTTAAGACTACATATTTAGCAGTCAAATGATATTAGTCTAGTGTACAACAAAGGAAGCCACAGTTAGCCACTATTTTCTATTAGCATTAGTAATCTATTAAATTACATATTGTATGTCATCCATCACATGAATGTTATTATAACAGACCTGGACTTCCTCTAGCTTGTGGTTAGCCAGTCAAGTGAACATTGTGCTTTTCTATACAAAAGGTTTTCTCTTCATCAAGTCCCTCTTTCTTTATTGTGGTGTAAGTGATCACTGAAATAGCTACACCTTAAGTTACCTAATTCTCTCATTGTCCTCCATACTATAGTACAAGATGATTGATGTCTCTCAATGGAGAGCAAGTATTGGACTGTGGAACTACTGTCAAGCTGCCTCCAGTAAACCAGCTAATGGCTGCCACTCTCACTCATTCAAAGCTGCAGTAGACAGCAAGTCAGG
>NW_003553548.1:0-1814 GCF_000090795.2 Amphimedon queenslandica | reverse complement strand
AAAAAAGGTCCTGATTAAGGTTCTCCAATCTTTGTACAAGTAAGCGAAGAAAGCTATGCTGTTCTTCAGACCTAAATATCTGGTGTGAAAGAGCATGAAATAAACAATTCCCATCTGGTTGAGAATAATATAATTTTCGATTTAAGTTTTCAAGAAAATCTACAAGTTTGGAATCTCTTGTCTTCGTGTTACCTATAACAAAAACAAAATAACAACAAAAAAAAATGTAATAATAGTAAATGTAGTTACAAATATGTGCTTGCATATTACTTATTACATATACCACAATTGGAGACATTAAAATATTTTCAGATGGGAAGGCTCTAAAATTTTTTTAAATGAAACTTTGGAATATTTAATTATTTAGAAATTGAATATTTTTTGCCATTTAATATTCATTAGAAAATGTCATTATTAAATTATTTTAAGATAAAATAGAAAATATCTGTAAATGAAATTTTAATACACAAAATATGTGTATTTACCAATTGACCAATTAAGGAATATTACATAATATACATTATATTACATTACATTACGGTATATCATCATAATATCCATGTATGTTGTGACAAACCTGAAATGCATGTAGTATTGTTGTCTAGGCAAATTTTTAAACCAACACTGACAGCTACAATGAAGGACATTACAATTTATTTTATGTAAAAAATTACTGAAATTGTACTCTTGCTTTCAATAGTTTCACAAATATGACTTAAACAAGCCTTTTTTAAGCGGCCTGGACCTCCATGTTTCTTGATATCAATACAAAATGGCACGTTTCACAATCCACAGCCAAACATCCACTACATGTTCCACATCTCTTTCTTTTTCTACCTTTCTGAACAGAATTACTAGTTGGAGCTGCTACATCATTCTCTATCAAAAATACCAGTTATGGTAACAGCTACATGTACATGCATGGCATAGCTACCTATTTCTTTCAAAATAATCTTCTCTTTCTTCTAATTTGATTGAGACTCAACAGCCTTGTCCTATATGTAGTACAGAAAGATATACAATTACCCAATTATATCTAAAAATTAACTTACACTTTTGCTTCATCTGTGATGTCACATTCTTTTGTTTTCATCATTTCAATCACATTTTCTTTGTCTTGTAAACATGGCTTTCTATAGTACATAATTGAACAGAGCATTACGCAAGATACCTAGCCATGTACATGTACCTCAAAATAGCACCATTTCTTTTCCTTCCTGATGGTTTTGTAGTCATTTTGAAACGCCACTGATGTGCTGGCTTCTTGTTGGAGTTAATTTCATTTTTGAGAAATACAACTGGTTGATTATGACTAGTGGCATTAGTTTAAGCAGCACGACAAAATGAAACTAAATTAAACAGAGAACTGTTGACATGGTCAAGACAGTCATGAATTGCACTGTCATTCATTAAACATTGTAATTCTTGAACATGAGATTAAAATGTTGTCAACTTTAAAGTGATATCTACTATTAATGAAGCAAAATTTGGCAATGATGCATATTTTATTTATTTACATGTAATTACCATTAGATGACACCCTAGAACCAGTATATTCAACTGGATCAAGATCATCACTGTTATCAGCATCAGAACATGTTAAAATTTGATTAGGAATATTAACTGATTCCAGTGACTGTACTCGATGTATGTGTTTACATATATGACCATTGTTATAACCATAACAAGCAGAATCACAGCAATACATTCTTCAGCATAACAGAAAGGCCCAGTACATTATTCGCAAGCACTTCTAGTAACAAGACGAACACAGTAGCCTTGTGAATGCAAGCCTGAAATGCTTGGGACATGCC
>NW_003553547.1:0-1814 GCF_000090795.2 Amphimedon queenslandica | reverse complement strand
TAAAATGCCCATAAATTGATAAATATTTGTCGGAATAAGCTCAAACTTTCTACACAGCATAAGTGCATCAATATGCATCAGAAAATGTAATAAAAATTTGGGGTGATTTCTGAGCCATTTTTTGGAAAAAAGCATGGGCTATAGTACAGGGTATTTTTCAGAAAATGGCCAATTTCTAAAAATGGCTGTAAATTGAAAAATGTTTGTCAGAATCAGCTCAAACTTTCTGCATAGCATAAGTACGCCAGTATGTATCAGAAAATGTAATAAAGATTTGGGGTGATTTCTGAGCAATTTTTTGGAAAAACAAGTGCTAAAATTTGGCGAATGGACCTCAATTTGCCAAATCTGCCTAAGTTTTACTCCATCAAATTTCTAGCTATACGGTATTTTTCCAGAAATTTACTCCTTTTAAAAATGGCTGTAACTCAAGAAATTTTTGTTGGATAGAGCTTAATGTTAGACATTGTGCATCATTATTATCAATAATGTATCATTAATCAATTTTGATTAATAATTATTATAGGTTGTGACCCTGAACTATAATTTCGAGGATCTCTCATTCATATACTGAAGATCTATATATAGACATGCTTCAGTTGTTGCAGTGATGGTAATATTGCTATGTGGGATCTTTGTAATCGTGAGATGACAAGACTATTAAGAGGTCACACTGATGGGGCTAGTTGTGTTGATATTGCACCTGATGGTAATAAACTATGGACTGGTAGTCTTGATGCTACTGTAAGATGTTGGGATCTAAGAGAAGGAAGACAACTACAACAGCAAGACTTTAATAGTCAGATATTCTCATTAGGATACTGTCCTACTTCTGATTGGCTAGCAGTAGGGTAAGATAAAAGTATTTTTAAGTTATTATATTGCTTACGTTATTTCCATTGCATGAAACAAACATAAAGTAGCTACTTGTTACAGGCTCCATATATTGTCATCAATGAAAACTAAACCCACAAATTAGTGTATGAGGATCAAATGCTGAAAGCTTTAGAACTACAAAATTAATCCACTATATCACTGTATGCTTGTATACTTTATATACCAATAGTCTTATTAATTATTAGCAGTATTAGATAAACCAATGGTTTAATGTGTGTGTGTGTTTATGTATTATTAGTATGGAGAGCAGTAGTGTTGAAGTCCTTCGTGTGAGTGGTCCAGATAAGTATCAGCTACATTTACACGAGTCTTGTGTACTGTCACTCAAGTTTGCTCACAGTGGTAAATGGTTTATAACTACAGGAAAGGATAATCTACTAAATGCATGGAGAACACCTTATGGTGCTAGTATATTCCAGGTACATAGTCCATTATTATTAACATTAACTGTACAGTGGTATTTGTACTTGTTACTATTATTATGTGTGTGTGTAGTCTTATTTATAATTATACATTAATGTACAATGAAATAATGATTGTATCCTATACATACAGATGTCTGAAAGCAGTAGTGTTTTAAGCTGTGACATATCAGTTGACGATCGTTTTATTGTTACTAGATCTGGAGACAAGAAGGCTACAGTGTATGAAGTTATACTATGAGGTATAGTTTGATGAGTTTACTATAGTATAAAAAGTAATTGTCATTATTTTATTTATTATTGTCTCCAGTAGGTGATATTTGACTTTTAATGCATGATGCAATCTACACTTGAGTTTAGTCTCTTTGTTACAAGTACTGACTACAAAACTCTCATGTAATATAAATTTTTTAATAATTCCAGTTAAGATATTGTTTGTCATGTTTGCTATAATGCATTAACATTAATAATAATAATAATTAAACTTGAGTTCTT
>NW_003553546.1:0-1814 GCF_000090795.2 Amphimedon queenslandica | reverse complement strand
TAGCTATACACTTCTACATTACAATATTATTATTGACTAGCATTGAACATTTATGAAACAGAATCTACTGTTATTGTCATTGTTTGTAGCAATTTCTATTCATGGTTCTATTGATAATCTCATTCACTTTCAAGGCCATTCATATTTGTTTGTAAATAAGATTGTTATATTCACAAAACAACGTAGAGTATATAAATAATGAATAGGTGACCCTTAGCTAGTCTAACATACACAATTATGTCTTTCTATCTCTTCTTAATATTTCTTTTTTTTCTGATCCAATGCGGTACAAGTCATGATAATATTGTTAATGTGACTGAAGAGAATAAGCTGGAGCAGTTCTTGTGTTACAATGATCCACCAGTAGTGGGGGACACTCTTGTAGTATTATATACTAACATCACTCATTACATTAGTGGTAATGTATCATTCTGTATGATCAATAGTACCTACTCACTGAATATAACCAGTAATTCATCAGGACCAGCTACCATTAACTGCAATCAAACTAATAACCACTCACATTGGCCAACCACTGGATTTTCCTTCATTAATGTACTCAACCTGACTCTACAAAGGTTAGTATTTAGAGGTTGTGGTGGGTTCTTAAATAACAGTACAAACATTAATTCTACTGTTTTTCCATTTCATTTCACTCAATATCAATCAGCTGTGTTACTATTTCCACACATTAATATTCTGTTAATTGTTTTATTATGGTTTTGCTATACTAGCCATCAACCCAGTGAATGCAACAATGAATGGTTTAACTATTAATGTAACACTGGATCAAGTTGTACCTGTATCTAAGCATACATACACTGGTAGTGGAGCTCTTATATTTTTTGCTTGTGATTACATTACTAGCTCACATAATGTAACAATCAACAATTCACTAATAACTTACAATATTGAAGACTCAAGGAGTCAAAAATATCTGAAATTTCCTCACCGTGTGCAGAATTACTATTCAATTTTAAGTTCAGCTGGTTTAACTGTTCTTTATACTCAAACGAACTATTCAGCTACTGTTTCTGTCTTCAAAACTAATTTTACAATAAATTATGGTGTCATACTGTTTTTCCTTCATTACAAAACTAATCATGGTAGAGTAGTCTTTGATCAGGTTAGCTTTGAACGTAACATAGCAACAATAGAATCATCTTTAATATTACTTTTAATGATTGACGTTTCAAATGTCAGCTATCCATTGCATTTAAACCGTAGCATGTTTCATAACAATGTCTTCAAGAAACCTGAATCAGCTCACTCAAGTCTAGTTTTCATCAGTTTATACAATCCTTCTTTTAAGAGTACAGTCCATATTACTTTTAGTAATTCAGTTTTTACTAAAACCAATGTTACAAGAGCAGGTTCCTGTATTCATGCTACTGATACTGGAACACAAGGTAAAGTTTTAAATATCTACCTTACTAACATAACTGCTTATGATAATTTTAAGACTAAGAACTCTTATGGCAACACAGAGACTGAGTTCATTAAAATAATAAATTCCAAAGCGCTTTATATCAGTGGATACAATAATTTTTCTTACAATTTTGGATCTGTTTTTGATATCACCAATTCATTAATATATTTGAATGGTCAACTAAGCATTATTGGTAACAATGGATACATGGGAACTGGTTTTAAAGTACAAGGTTTAAGTTATTTCCTCCTTTCTAATGGATTGAATGCTACTTTCATTAACAATACTGCTCTTACAATAGGTGGTGCTATATATGCTATTGCTGATCATGGCTTTCAGAAGAGTATATGTATGTTTCAGAACAATACCAATAACATTACTAACA
>NW_003553545.1:0-1814 GCF_000090795.2 Amphimedon queenslandica | reverse complement strand
ATTGGCAGATGAAGAAGTGAAAGTCAAGTTATGAATTGCATGTATTTCAATGACACGGTCCAATACAATGCTTCCCTCTATAATGACAACTGTATCATTCTCCCATTGAGTGATATCAGAGAGAGACAAGCAGGGAGAGTGAATAGAACCACATGAAGCTTCACTGGTTCCATTGGATGAAATGTATATCTCTTTCGAAGCAAATCCTTGAATCAGTAATAATAGGAGGAAGAGGAGCAAAATCATCTTTGTCACACTGATCAACTTTTTACACAGGCAAATTACATATAAAGACTATCTAAATACTGAAATTGAAACTAAGCATTAAGGAACAGATGAAACATATGAATAATATGTTTAGTAAACAATTTTAATTTTTATTTATATTTTGTAAAAAGAACAAAAGTTATAGCTTGTTGCTCCAATCAGTAACTACAACATCAAGATATAAGATAACTTAAAGCATACTGTTTGCTGTTATTGTACTTTAATAATTATAAAGAAGTTTGTTAGTTTATCTTTTTACAAGACCTTATTAAATCAACATTACACTATACTCTTAACAAAACACACTATAATATTAAAAGTAAAAGCTAAGTGTAATTATGATAAACAATTGCTTTGCTATGACATATAGACAAGTTTCACTTTCAGCTACTGTCAGTAATTGTAATGTTCGAAGCATAATCACGTTCCATTATCCTGTTTTCTTCTTCTTGCTCAATGTTACGAATAATATGATTCTCTGCAATCATATGAATATTTATCTCATTTTCCCTTACACGAAACTTGTACCGTTTTGCAAGAAAAGCATAAATCACAAAAGCAATGACAGAAAATATATCTCTTGAGAGAAAAAAATAGAAACCACGATCCAGTGGCAATCCTGACTTAATATAATGAAGAAATGGTAGAAATAAAAGAATCCCATAAGCTCTTAAAATCCTCAAGCAGAGCCATAGCCCTACAATAGTCCCCCTCATTGACTTTGGACACTGAGCAACGAAGAATTCAACTAATACAACATTATTGATGTATAGAAAAACTCCCACTATTATATCACTGAAGATATACCAGGAGTGTGTTATGGTAACTGACTTTCCATCTAGCACAGTAAGACAGTGAAATGAATCCCCAATGGGATAGTTGCCAATAAATGCTAGCACTGTATAGTAAAAATTAACAGCAAAAATGAGGCCCATTCCTAATCCTATCCTTTTCAGCATGCTTGGAATATATTTGTAAAAGCAAGGATAAATGATAAACTGGTGAAGGAGAATGATGAAAACATACACACCACTAATTATGTTTCCTTCACGTAGCTCGAGGCAACCATAGTACTTCCTATTAGTGTCTGCAACAATATCTCCATTAAAGGATACAGCAAAACCATTGACAATCAATATTGGAATTAGTTTTAGAATAGTCTTCACATCTTCTACTTCTTCCTCAGTGAATGGTCTGCCATATTTATCTTTACCCGGGTCCAGTCTTGAAGGAGCCTCTTCCTCCCAGTAGGTCAGAGCACTACGATTCTCAGGATACTTGTGCTTCCTGGCATAACACAATACTCTAACTATCAGTTTGATGGGATTAGCTGTGTTCACTGGAATTGTGTCAAGATGACTGTTAAAGAGACTGTGACTGGCTAAAATTACTGCAAAGCAAATGATACAAAGAAGAAATATTATTAGTTCTTGTAGCATAGTGCTTTGTAACAAAAATATTATTTGCCCAAATAATAAAAAGAACTACTGGTCCAATGTTGTGCCAGTGTATGACAGCACTCAATTCATCACTTGACGATCCAATGA
>NW_003553544.1:0-1815 GCF_000090795.2 Amphimedon queenslandica | reverse complement strand
ATTATCTCTTTTTTCCCAAATATTATTATCAGTATTTTCAAGGAATTACCACAAACAGAAGCAATCTGGTATTAATGCATGTATGTTGTTGCTTTAAGATATAGTCTGGTTGGCACAATGTATTGTTTATTATTATAAAGAAGCTAGAAACAAGAAGCCACAGATAGCCCATAAATGAGGATTGCAAAGTGTAATATGGTACAACTAAGCTTGGCTATAATTTTGCTCAATATGGCGGTACATGACGTAGTGTGATGACTATAACTGATCTCATATTGTGTGTTTTAGTCAATTTCTTTTACTGGCACTCTCATTTGTAGTAAACTTTGCTATTATAATAGTTTGTACCCAAGGCTTCTTTATAGCATAGTACTCAGCTTCTAGTCATTTTTGGCTAAATTTTACCAAAATTATAAAGGAGAGAGTTTTCCATTTTTATAATGTTTCCTGATACATATACACGTACTGATGATGTTTAGAAAGTTTGAGCTGATTTCGATCAAAATTTGATTTTTTACAAATTTTAAAAATTGCTCCAAAATCAGGCCAAAGTCCCTGTACTACAGTACATGGTCTCGGGCCAAAGTTTGTCAAAATTGAAAAGGAGAGAATTCTGTGTTTTTATAATTTTTTCTGATGCATATACATGTTCTTATGTTGTTCAGAAAGTTTGAGCTGATTCCGATTAAGATTGGATTTTTTTTACGAATTTTAAAAGTTACTCCAAAAGCCATGTACTAGCTACTACTATTGCAGTGCTTGTCAGCTCATGAAGCTCATGCTGTTTAACAACTTAAGTTGCTTTGTGGGGGAAGCACTGTTTGTGCATTTATATAGTGATGTTGTTACTCAAAAAATATTTTAAAAATTATCATTCTTCACCTTTTGTGTTGAGTCTTTAGCTCCAATCAACTACTAGCAAGAGTGGATAATTATTTACTCTCGCTACTAGCCACACTCATTCTTCCTTCCTCTATCCAGGTCAATGGACTTACTAATATATTCTGGGGCTGGGGCAGAGAAGATGATGAACTTTATCTAAGAATCAAAGAAGCTGGACTACAGGTAATACAAAAATGGCATTGAAATGAATGTCTTGTACAATCTTGATTTGTGATATTGTGACACTTTGAACTTTGACACTTTGACTTATGAACTTCTTATTCACATTATACTTTGTATCAGTTACATAGACCGGCTGGTATTACAACTGGTAATAAGACATTCCGGCACAATCACGATCGCAAGGTCAGACCAAGGGACATGAAGAGCTATGGAACACAATGGAGGGTTAGTTTATACATGTTGGCATGCATTTTGTAAAGAGTTTTAGATGAATGTACTGGTGATAAATAATGATGTTATTTCTCATTATTGAAGTGTTATAGTGACACTATTTAACTACTTTATTACTAATTGTTATTTCACACTCTTCCTACAGCTATCAAGACGAAGAGATAGAGAAAGCGGTCTCCACACTTTAAAATTTGAAGTACTATCAATCCACAATATGTCCATCAATGGGGCACCATTCAAACTAGCAAATTTAGAATTGCACTGCGACTATCAGAAGACACCTTTTTGTGATCACCCGTCGTAAGACGAAAATTAATTAATTTTTTACAGGCAATGTATTATTATTTTTGTAAATAATTATCAAATTGAAAATGTAATAATTATATTAAAATGATTTTTTGAAGTTCTTTCTGTTCCTGCTACTGCATTAATTGGAATCCTTCAGTAGCCAGACTTTCCTGCCATTGAGCTCTTGCACTTTACGATAGTTGAATGGTAATGGTGATTCCGAAGGTAGCG
>NW_003553543.1:0-1815 GCF_000090795.2 Amphimedon queenslandica | reverse complement strand
GATAATTCATGGTGCCCGAACATCGGTGGCTTACTCTAAGTAGTTGTGGTGTCTGTCTGTCTGTCATTCATTCTGTACAACTGAAATTTGTTTTTAATAAACAATAACTTTAGCACAGCATGTTTCAAGCTCCTAGATCTTTCTTTTTGGCGTGGAAAAGTCTTTCTTAACTGTTTTGTGTTGCTCAAATACAAGTGCTAGGTATAGAAGCTTCAAAGTAAGAGAATCGAGCAGTTGGGCCAAGTTCCGTTGTGTTGGCACTTTAGAGATAGATGGTAGCATTTTTCAGTAGATTAGAACATGGTCTTCAAATAATATGAACAGATTTCTCTAAATCTTACTTGATGAAGAGTTATACTTACTTGAATTTGTTGAGGTCACTCGTTTGTGCAGCGCTAGAGTAACAACTTGGTGGGTTATAGGTACTAAAGTACCTATACTATCTCAAATATACAAAGGCAGCAACTTTTTTTTGTCAGCAAGTTTATCATATATTGCTGATTAGTAAAGAAAAAGTGAAGCTTCTTTCTCACATGGTCTTCTTGCTGCCAATCATGCCAGTATGATGGAATGCCACACCTTCAATCTACATGCATGGGAGGGGCTGGAGCTGCTTGCATGTATCATAGATATTAGAGTATATTATGTACTCTAATATCTATGCATGTATGTGCTGTAGTGCTGCTACTTCTGCAGGTATTCAAGAGCAAGTGCAACTGCAGGAAGCTAGTGTTGAGCAGACTGTCTTCATGCTGATAATCAAACAGCTATTGCAGTGCGGGCATGCTATATAGCAGCTATAGGGGCGAGGCCATGCACCGTAGGTGTCTCGTTTTCTTCTTTATCTTACAACAGTTGTTCATTAACAGTAATTAAATGTAAATATCACAATTCTTTTTGCTATAATAATTATTACAATAACTCATCTAGACAGAGAATAATTAATATGCTTTTACATTACTGTTATCAAGAGTAGCTGCTATTATCACTGTTTATAAAAAATTATACATTTGCCAAGAACTATTATAGATCTAATTGTTTTTAGACTTTTTCTTTTTCTTTGATTTGTGTGGACATTCAGCTATAATGATTTTAAAATAAAGATTTTTAACACATTTTATCTAAGTTAGGACTTACCTAGAAATAGAGATACAGGATCATCTTTAGTCTGAGACACAAGAGAAGAAACAATTTCATCATTTTGAAGGAGTGGAAGAAAAACTGAAGTGAACTCGGTAGAATATGGTGGACCTATAATACTCAATACCTATATGAATTTACTATCATGCAAATGCCTCTATCTTTAACTTTACCTCTGAGACAAAGTACCTGATGAGTGAATGGTCTAATGTACCAGATATCATGCATTTGTGTATGTATGATACTACTGGTATGACATGATCACAGCTTAGTAGGTGTATCATGTGATCAAGGAATGTTCTTTTTAGCTCCTATAAATATAAACAAATATAATTGCAACTACACATCAAAAATGATACACAATCTTCCATTTGACAAAAACAATAGTGATTACCTGCATCTGTACTTCAAGGGAAGGATAAGAAGCTTCCAATAGTCTTTGTAGCAATGACATTATGTATGTGTGTTGTAATGGATGACACGAGGCAATCTTTAAGAAAAGAAGTAAATATTTACATTACAAAAAATTTTTTTGATTAAATGTACATGTGTACATGTACATGTACATGCTAGTATCTGGTTATGTACCATGTACATGCACAATCAATTTATAGCAACGCTACATTTACTACAGTGATACATGGCCAGAGTTCCTAACCACACGTATGCTTATAA
>NW_003553542.1:0-1815 GCF_000090795.2 Amphimedon queenslandica | reverse complement strand
CATCAAAGGGATTGCTCACAGTGCAAACCCATGCATGCCCCGGGCAAGCCCATGTCATGACCTGGGCTTGCCCGTACAGTAGCCTTTCAATTAATTGTGATCTGCGCATGCGCAGATCCCCTCGTATAAACGAATTGGCCAACCTGCAAGCTGCTCGAGCTGAGGAGATCTGAGTTAATTAATTGGTGGGTGTGACCTGTATTGTCTGCTGCGCATGCGCAGATCCCTCTGTATAAAGGAATGGGCCAACCTGAAAGCTGCTCGAGCTGAGGAGGTCTGAGTTAATTGGTAGGTGTGGTTAATGATTATGGCCCATCCTACATTGTAGTGAAGATGTCTGGCTTATTTTTGTTAACAAATTGACTGTGGCTGGGACTTAGAATATTAAAGGACTTTCTTTCTTGATTGCTATGTTGCCTGTAGTGTGTGCCAGTAACCATGTGGGCAAAGTGGGTGTGGCATAGGCATCTAAACAAGCATGGGCATTTATTGTCAATGTTTTATGCTGTCTCTAGGCGTTTATACAGGTACGGGCATTTATTGGGAGTAGGTGTTTCCATTAGGAAATACGGTATGTTCCTCAAACACAGTATCCTATTGATGAGACTCATAGTCCCTTCTTTCTGGTGGTGTGTGTTTATTCAAGGATCAGTCCTTATTATCTTTATTGCATTTTATGAGGAAACAATGTATTTTATACATTTCTATTGTGAAGGATAGCACACAACATAACAATGTTGGTATGAAATACATTGTAGTTATATACCATACATTATAACTAATTATTCAGTCATTGAATTATTATGCTTGCATTATTAGTTACTGGTTGAAAATACTTTGATTTTATAAGAACTGTATAATAATGGTGTAATAATTTGATTTAATTTATCATTTTGTGTGTATTTTATTTGTTGTGCTTATTTCTTATAGCTTAACAAGACTCCATTACATGAAGCAGCTATCTATGACAAAGTTGATGCTGTCCAGTGGTTACTCAGTAATGGAGCTGCTATAAACTCCAGAGATGAAGTGAGTTGTATATTGAATGATACACACATTATTACAACATGATGTAATGTAGTACATGCTAGTTGATAATAAACCAGTTCCAATACATGTTTTTCTTTATATTTATTTGTGTGATATTCCAATAATGTTTATGTATTAGTTTACTTTGCACGTTGTAATTTTAAATGTGATAAAATTTTGTTGTACACATTTTTGTGAGGAGTACATGTATACTGTGCCATCATGAATTACATGTATAGTACAGGTATTTGAATTATGTGTAAACATGTACATAATACATGTACAAGTAGTATGATCTTTTGATATTTGTGTATAATTACTTTTAGTTCAGAGTGTGTTTTATTTATTTTATTAATGTAGAAATTCAACAATACATGTGTACAATACATTACATTACAATACATTGGCCACACATTTTATTACAAATTTGATGTTTTGTTGCTAGTTTGAATCTTTACCATAAAGTGCAATGTAGCTTAATTACCGTATGGGTACAAATGATTTTAATGATTTTGTGAAAAAATTAAATTCGCTAGTAAATTTTCTGTCTCTGTCTTAATGTCTCTTTCCCTCCCTCCCTCTCTGTCTGTCTCTTTGTCTGTCTCTGTCTGTCTCTCTCTCCGTCCGTCCATCCCTCTCTCTGTCTCTAAATTTGTCTCTGTCTGTCTCTGTCTGTCTGTCTGTCTCCCTCCCTCCGTCCCTCCCTCCCTAGCTCTCTCTCTCTCTCTCTCTCTCTCTTTCTGTCTCTTTGTCTCTCTGTCTCTCTCCCTCTGTCCGTACGTCCTC
>NW_003553541.1:0-1816 GCF_000090795.2 Amphimedon queenslandica | reverse complement strand
AATCATGCTTACGCATCAATTGACAAAAATTTTTTTCATCAAAGTAAATTCCTCCTCCTTTATAAGATGCATGATTATCAATAAACTCCAAGTTAGCTGATGATGATAGGGCCACAACAGATGAACTATTCATTGCCATTCCTCCTCCAACTACTCCAGTATTATTATTAAATACTAATCTATTTTCTACAGTTACTACAGAGGATATGATCACCAGTCCTGTTGATAGACTATTTGTAACAGTAATGTTATTAAAAAGGACAGAAAGACTCTTTATTATCACATTTCTTTTGTTTCCAATGAGTTCTGTATTTATAAAACTGATATGAAATGATGTTGATAACCCTCCATTAATGAATAAGCCATATTCATTGTCACGTATTGAAGATGACTTAACAGTAATAGCAATATGATGATTACTTAATTGAAAGTAGTCTTTACTCATACCAAAAAGTAATCCAAAACTATTGTTGTGAAATTGGCAGTCTTCAATTACAATAGTAGATTGTGATTGAATACCTTTAATATTGCAATTTTTTAATTGCTGCGAATACGCACCAAAATGAAAACCAAATCTATACCCTGAATTAGATACTGATGAATTGGTAATATGCAGAGAAAAAAGAGATTCACTGAAAAAATAAGAAATACTAAAATTTGATAGACTGATGATATTGACATTATCAAGGACAACTGATATATTATATGAGGCATCATGAAAAAAATCAAACACTGAGCCATCATCAATTGCAGTAACATTAGTCAGTGCTAATGAGAAATGGTGTAATTCACTATAACACAATAGAGGTGGAAAATATAAAAAATGTAGTTGTGCATTATCAAAAATTGAAGATGTTATTTCACAATCAAAAACATTGAGGAGGCTGACATACATGTATCTAAGGTTTTTAAAAATAGAACCAGTAATTGTAATATTACTTGAATAAATAAAATGTACGAAGCATTGCTGGAATGATAAGTTACTGAAACTGACATGACTGCTTGTATTGATTGTCATAGACTCATAATATGAGCAGTGAATAGTAGGAGACTGGTCCAGTCCATGTAGAGTTATATTCTGTACTGAGTCCATTGTAAAATTAAAATTAATGGCACTAGTTCCAATGAAGTAGAAGATGGTGTTATTGTATTGAGACATATCCCCAGCATACACTGATAAAGGATCACAAGGTGACTGAGTAACTGAACTGCAGTCATCAGACACATAATACTGACCAGAGGAGACACTGCAGGAGCTACTGAAGAATAAGAGAACAACCACTAACAGGAGAGACATAGTTACTGTCTGTACTGACTGACTAGTATATAGTTGCGGGCTGTGAGTGATGAGTTATATAGGCTACTTGTTCCCCAAATATGGAAATCTGATGCATAGTTTAATTAGCTCATTTCCTCTTCAAGGAATTATAGATCATTAATAAAGAATTAGTAAAGATATGCATAAGTTGTAGTGGTTTAACTTTGTATTTGCTTAATTCTATCATTTTCTTTATATCTCTCATACTCCATTCTCTCATCTAGTTTATTGTGTACTAATTAAGAACTGCATGGCCAGTTGTGCTTGCATGATAAGTCATTATGTGTACAATCACAGTCATACTCTATCATTATATGACTGTACATTGAATAAATGCTCTACTGGTATATGGTTAGCCATGAGGTGCATAAACTCAATATTAGTGTGTTTATGTGTATTTATATATAATATGGTTTATAAGAGAATAAATAAAACGCTTGTTGTGATTCCTGCACTAAATCACTATCAGCATATGCTGTATTTACTGTATAGTACTTA
>NW_003553540.1:0-1816 GCF_000090795.2 Amphimedon queenslandica | reverse complement strand
CTCACAGCCTACTTGAGTTCTTCTGAAATCCGTAATACAGATCTCTCAAAATCATCCTAAAAGTAGCAGTAGTAGCAGAAGAAGAGCTAGAACTACTAGCAGTCGCCATTGTAAAACACGTGAATAAATTAATTACGTGATGCCACACCCACGTGTGTGGGGCCACGCCCACTTGTGCTACGGTCACACCCAAGTCATGTGACACTAGTCACACTACATCCGGTAAAATGGCCAGTTTCTGTTGCCACCGGTAAACTGCATTGTACCCCATTAGTTTGTGTGGAGCTAAGAGTTGAACTGAGAGCCCGGACTGAGTGCCATCTTGTAGTGTCATTAATAACGTTATCATTATCTAGATTGTATAATTTGTTATTATTTTTTAAATTTACATTGCTTGCTTACCTGTTGAAGCACTAGAAGACTGCTGGTCACTGCTGCTCTGCTTATTAAAGTATTTTAAAAGAGACATGCTTAGTTACAGCTGGTTAGGCCTCGACTTTCTCGGGTTTAACCCGTTGTTGCCCTATTTTAACACCCCGAAAAAGTTATAACACCTTCGGGTTAAATTAATTAACTTCTTATTAATGGTTTAATAACCAATTAACCACTATTTCAAAATGGCGTCCAAGCATGGTAGGAAGAGAAAGGCACCCGCTGATTGGGTTAGAGAGCACCCTGATGAGCTAGAAACGAAGAAAAAAGCTGGGACTAGTGCTGCTGACTGTGATGATGTCCTTGTTTGTAAATACTGCGCTGTGGAAATCGACACTGCTTCTGGTAAAACTGAAACCATGGGACAGAATTCATGAACACTTGAAGAGTAAGCGACATAGAAACATGAAAACAAATTATGAGAAAAGAATGTTAGCAGGAAAGCAACTCACACTGTATGAAAGTGAAGTCAGAGTTAGGGCCAAAGAAAAAGAAGCTGAATCAGCTGCTCATGACTTTACACGAGCTCTGCTTTATTCTGGAGTGCCACTCAATAAAGCTGATGGCTACTTAGGAAAGCTCTTTAGGAAATATTGTCCTGCTGGAAGGACTATGCCTGGTAGTCGACAGCTATTTCGAAAACACCTTCCTGAAGTTTATCATCAGCATATGGCCGTTATTAAAGAGAAGACAGCTGCTGTTAAAGTCAATGTAATATTAGATGAGTCACCAGATGTAGTTGGTAGGTCAGCAATCAACACTCTCATTTCATTCTATGATTCTACAACCAACCAAAAACTGGTGCTACTGATTGATACATCTATAGTTAAGTCATGCAACAGTACAACAACAGCATTAACTGCCTCTAAATCTCTTAGCAACATTGATAAGGATTGGTCTGACGTTATTGGAATATCGAGTGATTCAACAGCGTACATGAACAAAATGTACAGGGAAATAAAAAGTGCATACAATCCTAACTTAATGCACTTCAATGACGTAGCTCATCTAATTCACATTGCTGTTGATGCTGCTTTACACTCACCTTCTATGACCTTATTGCATAAAGTAATTTACAAGTTTGGGTCAATTTTCAAACACGCTAAGAAGTTAGAAAATTCATTCAAGGAGATTTGCCTATCTAATGGAATGGAAGAGGATCAGCTATGCAAACCTCCTGCAGTTCTTGATATCCGTTGGTATTCCTTTTATGAATCAGCATGCAAAACCAAGATTTTGTGGCGCTATTTATTATTGTTCATTGATTCTCTCACCTCACAAGAGTCTGAGAAAGCTAGTCATTTAGCAGAGCTACTTGGTACTACTAGTGATAGGCAAAAGTTGTATACTAAGCTTACCTTTGTTTTGGAAGTATTGCAACCAA
>NW_003553539.1:0-1816 GCF_000090795.2 Amphimedon queenslandica | reverse complement strand
AGGTTGCATGACCCTTGGTTACCCATGACATGCTCACTGTTGGTGCCAGACTATTCGCTGATGTTGACATACCACTACTGGTTGTGATGGGCATATCCGTATGCCCATCTGCACATTTGTGGCTCTCCCTGTTTGTGATGGGCCAGTCAGTGGCACTGACATGCTATGGGCCACTTGCCAGTGTGGCATGCTCAGATGGTCCCCCTCACAGCCTTGGCATCACACTGTTGATACTGGACCATTTGGCAGCATTGACTTGTCATGACCAGATGTGCTCCTACCATTGATGTGGTTGGTCTTATCCATGTACCCCTAGGGTTGTTACCAACCACTCAGTTGTGGTTACAAGCAGGATTCTGGGGAATGGCCCTTGGAAAATTTCAAACCTTTTCCCTCTTCACGTGAGGCCAATGGTCATTAAGCATGTTTAGACAATAGAATGACAGGAAATTGATGGATTGTTAATTGGAGCAAACCCCTACATAAATGACATCTGTGCACATGTCATCCCTATTTTGGAACAATTATGGTGCATCAGCAATTATACCTACAATATACCATTAAGTGTATGTGTTATGATGATGTCATGGACATGCTGTATCACCACTAGTGGTAAAAGCTAGTGCAAAAAATAACATAAACACTGAGTACAGCGAGTAGTTCAAAAATGACTGAGAAATCATATAATAATTAATAAAGCCATTGCAATTGCTTTTCATTGCCCCTAAACAATTAACATACACTTGCATCATCAATTTTTATTTTTTTCATTTGTATTTTTATATACAAGATTACACTATTGGCTTTATTTGTATATTATCATCTGCCCTGCTTGGGAATGGGTAATAATAGGAGTGGCTTAATAATAATAATTTTAATGATGATTATGATGATGATGATATCTTTATAATACCCTATCGGGATTATGTCTTTTGTCATTACAAACAGGATAAATTAAATAGGAATTAACATTACAATGCATGTAACAATTAATGCCATGAAAAATCATCAATACAACACAATATATATGCCTAAGTATATAATAATCAAAAAGGTATAATACAACAACAAAAACATGAAAAATGGAACAATTTTTAAAAATGAGCATGCTTTAGCAGCATACACAAATATGAAGGACAACGCGTGAAAAAAACACTTTTAATCTCAGGCCTGAAGTATGACTGCATAATAGGATTAGTGACTGTAATGAAGTGGAAGCAAATAGTAGCAGCTATGTTAAGCCACAATGGTACATCAATGAACAGATAAAGCAGGAAATACAGGACACCAGGTACAAAACATATCCCATAGATGAGTAGCATACTTCCAAATATTCCAAAGAGTCTCTTCTTTTTTGAGGCATACACACTCTCCCCTGCTATCACTGACTGATCTTTGAAAAACCTTCTAGTGAAACAAAAGGTCCAAAGAGAAGTGATGAATATTATCCCAAGTACAATAGCTGATAAAAGAATAATATAGACAACAAAGCCAATGTTAGCAGTTGATGAAATACAAATATCGATAAATAAGCGAAACCCAAAGAGATGAACAATGCTCAATACAGCAGACAGTATCCAGATAGCAATGGTGAGGGTCAGTGCTACCCAGGGTCTCATAAACCGCTTGTGAAGATGTGGTTTGACAATAAAAAGAAACCGATCAAGTGATATAGCATCTAGTGTCAATGATATGACTAATACAATCCACCAAAAAATGAAAGCACCAAAGTAACATGTCCCTCTCTTCTCCTCATCTGTACTACCAAATATCCATTCTTCAGCAGCTAACCTAATGATGACAAGAGGTAGAAAGA
>NW_003553538.1:0-1816 GCF_000090795.2 Amphimedon queenslandica | reverse complement strand
AGAGTGCTCAAGATTTTATGACAGTTCTTACAACAATTGCAATGGCCTCTAAAATTAAAAGTGGGCAGTCTATCCTCATTGATGGTCAGAAGCAACCTAATGAGGTACACTATTATTTACCGTTAGCAAGAACCCGTGCAGAATATGTGCCATTAGAAGAAGAGAATGACTATGCTTTCATTGAGATAGAGAGTGTCAACTTCCCAGCCAATGTACAAGCTTGCATTAGCTACGCCATTATGGATAATAATGATGATGCTGTTCTTATTGCTACAGACTACAGCAACATCTCACGATTTCTATTCCAATCCACGAGTGGCCCTCCTATTAAAATAGAGATGATATACAAAGGAAGCAAGACAAGATTAAGAATAATGAACAGCTCCATGACATACTCACATCTCCAGCAGCAGTTGAAGTGTGCAAAAAAGTTATTGCTGGTTCTTGCAGATGTCTTGACAGAAAAATTAATACGATACGTGACCTCAAATACAGTTTTGCTGTTCCCTGTGCATCTCCCAAAGGTGGATGTCATTTTCTCTATCACAATCGTGAGCCTCAGCTCTGTGATGCTTGTTCAACTGAAAATAATTTCAGATTATGTTGGAGCAAAGCAGCAAAACAGGTATAATGATAGCATAATAATGATACTAAGAAACGAGTTTATTTACAATAAAATAATGATCTATGTGTTATTACTCATTACTTAGCTGTGTTTTTATTATTGTGTATTTTGTTCATGTAGTGTGACTTGTTAAGCAAAGGTGGTGAAGCAAGAACAAATGAAAGCAAGTATTAATTCAGTTACAGCTCATTGATATTATGATTATTTTTTAGATGATCTACTGAACTTTCAAGACATTTCTGGCATTATTACAGGCAAATATGAATTTGAGGCCTTTAACATTGCATTGAACATTGATGAAAGTAAATTCCCTGACTTGAGTAGCCCAGGAGATGAGGATGGCAGGAAGAAAGCAATGATGTTAATGTTGCTATTGTGGGAAAGACAAACGGACAACCCTACTAGACATGCTCTGATGGATAAATTAAAAGAGAATGGGTGCGATGATATTGCTGAGAAACTTAAAAACACTAGTATAGCATATTAGTCTAAATAGTTGTTAGTAAAGTTCAAAGTTGGCCTTATTTTACATTATTTTTAGCTGCATTTAAAATTTTAAATATTGCTATAATATTTTTTATTTTCCATTGTTGGGCGTGGCTCATAAAATTTAATTTTGTCATAGATAATAGAGTAAATGAAAAAAAAGAAAAAAAAAAGACTGTTCTCATGTTAGTGAAACTTATGCATCAAGAAGCCTAATGTTTCCTCTCAACACTACTGTTATCTATTGTACCAAAAACTTTATAATTTTAATGATACGGCGGCACATTTTCCATCTAAAAATACCATTTATGTCATTATTCTCCCTTTTCTCAAAACATGCTAAAGTAAAACTGGAAACCATTATAATCATATGAAAGACATTACACTTTTCAAAGTAATTATACAGGTTAGAGTTAGAATCTATGAAGTATGAGTTTGTTACAAGAGCTAAAGTGTACCAAAAATAGTTGATTTTGTTGTACCTATAACTGATTGCAACATAGCTTTACAGAGACAAAAAACTTGCTGTAGGTAGCTCTAAAAATTATATGTGCAATAGGCTATAGATCATAAGCAAGCGTTGTCCTGGAGCAACACAAATTTCCTTCAAAATCCTTCCAGAGCAACTTCACCATTTTCATTTACTCCAATATCTATGGATAATGGATAGATATCTAAATAGAATAATTACGGTCCCAACTAGCA
>NW_003553537.1:0-1816 GCF_000090795.2 Amphimedon queenslandica | reverse complement strand
TATGTTCACAGTTCACACATCTTGTAAAAACTTAACTAAAAAATAAAATAAAAAATCAGGCACTAAAAATTATTGCATTCACGAAAAACTAAAAATTTTAAATTGCAAATCTATCTTGTTGTCCACTTCATTTTTCAAACTATCTTTAATGTTACAAATTATGAATAGTTATTAAAGGTTAATACAATAATTATAATTATTTCACTTCAAATCATCAGCTTTTTTAGCCTCTTTTTTAGTCACATTGGTGAAATATTCCAACAAACTTTCTCTGATGGCGCTGCCAGTTTTTGCCTCATTATTTCTAGTACATTCCTTATCATGTTCAGTCACATCATAATACCAAAACAATTGTGTTTCTTCAAATTTGGCAGGCAGTAATAAAGATACCTGTACAAAGCATTAATGTATGCATATATAAACAAACTATCTTACTTCTTCTTGTTCAAATTTGTAAGGTGTAGGCGTTTCACCATCAGGCTTCTCTTTATTGTAAAAATAATGTGACATAATTGGATTCTCTCCTCTCTTCCCATAATTAAAGGTTGCTTCCTTAATTTAAAGGAACTTTAGATACTATTACTATTTTTAATTTTACTTTTGAGCCTAGGAAACTTTTATCTATTTTTTGTCTCTTGCTACTGACATACTCTATTGCTTTTTCACAATAAAATTCATGATCTTCATCTTTTTTGTGTTTCTTCAAAGTATGTCCAACAAACTTTGGTAGCTGCCTTTCAGTAATTCTGCTAAAACATTTTTTAGCTTCATTTGGTGGAGACTGGGGGGTATTATGTAACAGAAGAAACATACATAAAGGCAAGAACTATGATGTACCAAACTTCCTATACGGTCTTCAATTGTGCCATTTAAAGTGAGAAATGCATCAACACTCTTCCAGCATTCAAGCAAAGGGTAGCCATCAGCACAAATGACATGATTAGCTTCCTTTAAAGCTTTCTTCATCCTAAAAAAATTATTGTAGCTTGGATTAGAACTATTTTTCACCATGCTTACAAATCTTCCACTATAACTACAGTCTTGTGCCTGTACACAGAGCGATAAAGAACATTTCTTGTGTGAAACAATTCATACAGAGATAAGGCATCCTAAAAAATATACAAATAACACCATTATACTTATCAATTAATCTTATTACTTTATCTCTTGAGCATATATGGTGAAAGCCATCCTCACACTTAATAATTTTTGCTGTTTGAGTGAAGCGTCTACATAAATAGAGTATGCCAGCTGTTGACATTCCAGTATAATACCTCCAATCAAAACTGTTAGGCAGTCCTACACTACGGGCATCTCGAGCAAAGTAGTCCATTTTGTCTACATCAATACCAGTGAATCCATTAGCAACAATCTATTGATGAATAATGAATGAAATGAACGAATGAATGAATGAATAAATGAATGAATGAATGAATAAATAAATGAATGAATGAATGAATGACTGTAGATAAACATGCTGCATGATTACTTAATTTTTGTCTGTGAAAGCCAAAAAGCAATGCAATAAATGCTTAATTACCTCAAAAAGAAAAGCCTTTTCTTTATACTTTTTGCCACTAGGTAGTTCAATTGGCCAAAATTTTTCCTCGGTCTCTACATCATTCAGATCTCTCTGTTATATAACAAAATATTATAGATATAATAGAATGATTCATAAATTCAACATGCTATACTTCAGAAAATGTAATCACATCTTGAATAAGCTGAGTATAAGAGTCCCTATCTTCTTTCAGTTCTTCAAATGTGAGCTCCTCCATCAAACGTTTGACAATTAAAGCTGATCTATATATATTCG
>NW_003553536.1:0-1816 GCF_000090795.2 Amphimedon queenslandica | reverse complement strand
GGCTCATTTTTTTAAATGGCCGTAACTTGAAAAATTGAAGTCGGAATCGGCTCAAACTTTCTACACAGCATAAGTACATCAATATGTATCAGAAAATGTAATAAAAATTGGGGGTGATTCCGGAGCCATTTTTTGGAAAAAACCATGGGCTATAGTACAGGGATTTTTTCAGATTCTGGCTCATTTTTTTAAATGGCCGTAACTTGAAAAATTGAAGTCGGAATCGGCTCAAACTTTCTACACAGCATAAGTACATCAATATGTATCAGAAAATGTAATAAAAATTGGGGGTGATTCCGGAGCCATTTTTTGGAAAAAACCATGGGCTATAGTACAGGGATTTTTTCAAATTTTGGCCAATTTCTAAAAATGGCCGTAACTTGAAAAATTGAAGTCGGAATCAGCTCAAACTTTCTACACAGCATAAGGACATCAATACGTATCAGATAGAATTATAAAACTAGTATATGTGCTTTTAAAAATTTTCCAGTATCTCACCATTTATCACCAGATGGTCTCCGATCATAGGTTTGATTGTATAAATCCAGTTTCTTTTTATTTTTAACTTTGACAACAACACAAGCGATTATAATAATAATTAGCAATATCAGTGTAACCGTTAGGAACAAACCACCAGCTGTAGTGACACTAGCTATCAATAAAACATCTAAAAAAATAAAAGAATCAATAAATAATATATTTAAAATAAAAAACAACAATTTCGTTGTCCTCCTCCTCCTCCAGCTGTCGGTTCAATACTAGGATTACAATCAATCCCAATGTCGTCACTATGGGAACAGGAAGACTCCGCCCTATCGTCAACAATGACAGTGCAATTATCTTGAGTGGGCGGAGCACAGTTGATACTAATTGTCACAATATTATCAGTAGCAGCTGTGATATCAGGGACTAGTAATAAACGAGGAGCTACAAGAAATGATTAAATTAGATTAAAAAATTTTTATACCTGCCGTACTAAAAATATTCATTTTACGACAAATAATGTTTAATTTGTCAGCGTAATTGCCACGCCTACATACACTAGCCCAGGACAGGTCTATACAATACTCCAGCCTTCCCTTAGTTACCAGCTGCTGGGTTGTATTAGCAGGAGCAGCTGAAACCAGACGAAACTGACCATTAGTACAGGGGACTAGAAAGGAAATTCATCATTAATTATTATTATTATCATTATTATTTTTATTTATTTATTAATATTATTCTTATTGTTACTTTCTCTAAGACAGGCTACAGCTGCAAATCCACCATCGTCACAATTTGACCTCAAAGTCCCTAATCTCCTTCTGCCACACTCCAGTAATCTAGTCTCATTCCCTGTACACTGAACCTCATTCATCCACAACCGGTCATTAAGATTTTCATATTCAGCATCAATTCCTTTACCTCCCGTCCCTATAATTAAAGAAAGAAACAATATTGAACAGCGTCTTTATAATTAGAGGTATTATGGTTGTTATTGTTTTTCTTGCATTGGCAGGTGGCAGATGTTGATTAATAAAGATTATAAATATGCAATATTTGGAGCAGTGATGATTAGTTTGAAAAGTATAAACAATTTAAATCATTAGCAATTCACAATATGTACATACGTGCATATACCCTCTCTCTCTCTCCCCCTCTCTCTTTCCCCTCTCTTCTCCTCTTACATGTTAAAGAGAGTCCCAATTGCCTACAGATTACTTTAGCGTCGTTATTGTCCCAGTCCTCCGGACAAATATATCCCCAGGAGTTTCCGAAGCAAACACCAACTTTTTTGTATACTTTCTCTGAGCTGTTGGAGGATGGTAATAAAATA
>NW_003553535.1:0-1817 GCF_000090795.2 Amphimedon queenslandica | reverse complement strand
ATATGGTTCGTTCATCCGTTATACTAATAAACTCCTTAGCTAAATCGAAGTTATCAGTAATTTGCTTATGTAATAGTAAGCAATGAAGTGAGGCAGCTGCTATAACACTAATAAGCTAGAGTAATTAATCAATTATCGGACTAATCAAACTTCGGACAGTTATATTTTGAAAACTAAACATGATTTTCCAGTGATTTTTGCACTAGATATAGATCATCACAATATCTGTTTGCATGGTAAAAATCAAAGCATTACCTTCTTTTTTTGTAAAGATATAATTTGCTAAACACACTTCGTAGATTCACACAATAATCGGCCGTGTTAACTCAATTTTCGTCACTTAGCCACAACGAAGCAAGCTTTGTTCGAAGAATAGTTTTGTACCACCAGAACTTTAGTACTGACTGTCTTCTTCAAATACCTCTGTAAACATCTTGGTCATCTTTGCTTACTGTTCAGGTATTATACGTTTTTAGTTAATTATCATTATCGGTCACACCCATCTTCATTAATTGCTGCAACAAAGCACGAGGCTCCTTGTTTGTATTTTTGTTTGGACTCATTGAATCTCTCAGCTGCCTTTTCTTATCATAAATACTACCTCTATTGAATGTAAGTCACTATAAAAACAAAATTTGTTTGTATAGCATGCAGTTTGTTTTCAAAGCTGCTCTATCATGTGTATAGCCATAGTGCATGCAAGGTGCAAATTGCTCAGGCTGTAGTTCTGTAAAATAAAGGTACATCAATCTAGCACCAAGCCTTTTCCCCATGTTTACATGTCATTGGTATGATAATCAATTTTTTATGTTTTTTAATGTCTTTTTTAGATGGCGACACGCCCATGTACATACTCTACATGGCCTGAAATAAGCATGACGAATGCTATCAAAGCAGTTGAAGAAGAGGGGTTGACAGTTAGACTTGCAGCGGAGCTATATGGCATTCCCAAATCAACACTTTATGACAGGATCAGGGGAAATGTTCAACATGGAACTAAACCTGGCCCAGTGCCGTATCTTACAAAAGAAGAAGAGGTTATTTTGGCTAAGTTTTTAATCAAATGTTCTCAGATTGGATTTCCCCGCACAGTTTCAGAAGTTCTTGCACTAGTAAGACAAACAATTCAGTCAAAGGGTTTAAGTGACGTCTCAATTTCTTATGGATGGTGGCAGAAATTTTGTAACAGGCACAGTGAATTATCACTTCGTACTGCTGTACCTTTAAGTCTTTCGAGAGCCATGGCCACTGATAATAGTGTCATACAAAAGTATTTTGATATACTTGAAGACACACTTAAAGAAAATTCTTTATTCAACAATCCAACTCGCATATTCAACTGTGATGAAACAGGACTCCCATTGAATCCTAAATCTTTGAAAGTTGTGAGTGGTCGTGGAGCTAAGAATGTCAGTCAAATCACTGGAGAAGGGAAGTCTCAAATCACAGTTCTGGCATGCACTTGTGCAGCTGGAGTACCGTTGCCTCCATTTGTAATATTTGATCGTAAGACCTTTAATGATCAGCTAATGGTAGGAGAAATACCAGGTACACTTTACGGCTCATCTCCAAATGGATGGATCAGTAGAGAGCTATTTTTGTACTGGTTTCGTAAGCTATTTTTAACGAGTGTTCCTAGCGTACGTCCTCTCCTTCTCCTGATGGATGGTCATTCTACTCATTATGGTCCTGACCTTATCAAAATAGCAGCTGAAGAGCAAATTTTAATATTTGTATTGCCACCCAATACCACTCATTTAACACAGCCACTTGACAAAGGGTGTTTTGGGCCATTAAAAACTGCTTGGAAGGCTGTG
>NW_003553534.1:0-1817 GCF_000090795.2 Amphimedon queenslandica | reverse complement strand
GGGGCAATTGCCCCCCCTTTTTTAAAACTCAAAATTATTTTTAAAATTAAAATTATCAAATAATAAGCTGCTTTTGGAAGGAAAAGCTGTTCTACAACTTACATATGAAAGGAAAAGGCCAAAGCAGTCTTTCTATGATGCCATTATAAGGCTGAAAAGGTATTCAACATTGCCTATGATCAGTCAAGAAGTCCGCCATGTTAAAAAAATAGGTGTGGCCACGCCCTAAAAGGGCGTTGTTCCGCAAAATTTTGCGGCGCGCTTCGCGCCGCACAGCTTGCGGTTGTCCCTAAAAAGCGGACCGGACCGGACCAACGGACCCGAAAAGACTAATTTACGGACCGAGCGACGGACCCGATACAAACTAATTTATTGACCCGACCAAGGGACCCGAAAAGACTAAAGTACGGACTCCGCGTTAATGACCACGGACCTGACCGACCTATAGAGCATAGATATCAATGCTAGCATCAGTATTTATGATGCTAGCAAACTCCATGATGGCCTAGACAACATACAGAACTTCAGTGACAAATATAATTTTTATCTATGGAGATAGATCTACTATCTGTTGAGTCATAATACCGTGCAGTGAGGCCGTAGTTTATTGTATTGATAAAGTCTGTAATATCAACTTGAATTAATTTTCCACTTGTTCAAAACTAATAATAATATTATATCTAGTAGACTATAATAATCAATTGTTATATTCATGCATCAGCAATTTATGTATTAATTAATTTATTTAAACTTTACAGTGACCGGCAATGAGAATAGAGTTAAGAGGCTAGATAAAAAGAAACACCAAAGGCCTGACCAAGGAAACATGGCCAGCCAGAAAGAAAAAGAAAAAAGATGAGAAAAGAAAGAAAAAGAAACAAAAAAAACTAATAAGAAAAAGTAAAAATACAATCAAAATTAAAACGGTAGTAATGATGATAATAATAATGATAATTAACTGAATCTAATGCAAAATAAATCAACATAAATAATAATAATACTGGAACTGATCCCAAAAGTAGTTCTTGTTAATATTATGTAGTAAAAATTTTAATAATTTTATAGCACTGATGTTAGTGAGAATAAGCTAGTGAATAATACCAAGCCTCGGAGTAAGCTTAACTACTAAATGGATAAATAAATAATTATTAGCAGAATAAATAGTTAATAAATATACCAGTCTAAACAGAAGTTTACAAAAAAATACAGCACAGTGTTATCACTCAGTAGTATAATGTCATAGGCTGGAGATCTTGAGTGATTAGTATTGACAGTACAGATTATACCAATTAACTGAATGAACACTTGTAATATCTTTTGATTGTGTAGTTCACTTGTGCAGTGCTAGTGATAGATATAAGTACCAAAGTTTTTGTGTTATTGTTACCGTATACGTCCAAATTTTCGAGGGTTCAAAATTTCGTGTTTTCAATGAAATTTGCTCAAAAGTTAATATTCGTGTGAGCTAATTTTCGTGTTCTGGCCATAGTCTACATACAATAGAATGGCATTAGAGGTGGTTTAAATTTCGTGGATTTAAGGTGAGCACGAAAATAACGAAATTTAATACACCTCGAAAATTAAGACGCGTACGGTATTTAAAATTCTGAATAATTATTATGAATTAAAGGTGCATGTAAATTCTTGAATATAATCATTACAAATATCTGGGCCATATTTCAGTGGTATTCATCTTTATTGCATGCATACATTTCACATACACTGCATGTTATGTTATCAAGTATAGACTTAAATTTTTAAAGTTATTCATGCATAAAATGATCAACCACAATAATTGTACCAACATAGTGGTCATT
>NW_003553533.1:0-1817 GCF_000090795.2 Amphimedon queenslandica | reverse complement strand
TCAGTACCATCTTTATTAGTAGCAATCCATCTCTTGGTATAGCAATTGGGTTTTAATCATTTGTTTGCATTTGAATATAGTTGGATTTTCTCATCCTTTTAAGAGAATGAGCCTTAACGTCCTCAATACTTTTATTCATTTAATCATTATTATTCTCAGTTGTTCAATATGGTCGTCCACTACTTCTAGTGTTGAATGGGCAATTACAGTGACATTCTGCCATCTGACTGTCTTGATCATTTTGATATGTGTCATTATTAGTCAATTTTCATTTGGAAAGAAACTATTCAACAAAATCAATGCCTTCTCCACAAATACTTTTAAAGCTGATCATCCACATGTTCAACAGAGGAACTTAAATGAATCTGATTCCTTCTATCAGTCATGCAGGGAGAGACAACCACTTCTTAACTACTAATTAATAATAGATGCCATTATTCTTATTTTGCCATTAGCTTTTTGATTAGTACTAGATACATTTATATATGCACACATGTTATTAGTTATATATACTTTGCTACTAGACCACATGCTTGCATTTTGTCATGCATACAATATTTGACAATAGATCTACCATTATCACATCATAATTTCCTCAAGCACTTTTAATTAATTAATTTTTTGGCATGGTATACTTTGGGAATTAGTTACTTCACTTTTTTTGAGTATTTTATGAGTGATTAATTGTACCTGTGAGATTTATCTACTTTCAGTTTTGTCACTTATATATAGCAAACAAATAATTGTTGGACAAATGGGTATTGCTTTGTCTTTTTACTTTCATTACTGACATCCAGCAATAATTTCTATAATGAAGCTGTTGTAACTGCAGCTACAGCATTAATGATTGGTATGCCAACTATTAATTGCTGTGGCAATAGTTTATTTCATTTACTGTTGATGTGACGGTGGTTACTATCAAGAGTATTGCTACTATTAGTATAAAACTGAAAGTCAACTTTAGTATGATAGTTATTGAAAACAAAAATTCTCCCAAACTCACAAGCTCAAGTTTTCCTATAGTAAACATGAATGAACCTTTATGAATCACTGAAATACTGGTAATTTTGAAGCTCAGAACCTTAGACTAGATACAACTGAGAGCTAGACCTATCCTAGTAACAATGCATAACTGTAATGGATCACCATGGGATAACAATAACTAATGTGCTAGACATATCTCATAGAGGCAGACTTCCTCAGCAGGTGTTAACGTCTGAAGAGACTAATGAATCACTGACCAATGAGAGAAGGGGAGCTGAGTGCTGAGTATGGGATATTTATTTATTTTATTTATTTATTTATTTATTTATTTCAGAAATTTACAGTACACATTAATAGAGAGAAGCAGAGATTAGAAAAGGGAGTAAATAGCAGTACTGAGGGTAAACTGAGGTATAACTCAGAGTACCGGAAAAAAAAATAAAATAAAAATAATAAAAATAAGAATAGAAATTAAACTAATAACAAAGACAATAATAATAACAATTAATAGTACAATAATAACAATAGTGTTAAAATGATTGAGGGACAATAATACATTTATTACAAGGACACATGAAGTGAAACGTACAAACATCACCCCCGTCAAAGTGTTGAGAAAAAGTCTGCCACATTAGCTCATGTAGTCTTTTATGAGCTGTTGGGATAGAGCAGTCAAGAATATCTACCACATCAACCAGCTTGTTCCATAGCCTGGGAAGTCTGTTGAAATAGAAATGACGAGATAAGGAATATCTCGCATATTTATGGGATAGTTTACGGTTGTGTGACCTGGTGGAAGATGTAGAGAATGATACATATTCTGATATGTCAAA
>NW_003553532.1:0-1818 GCF_000090795.2 Amphimedon queenslandica | reverse complement strand
TGTATTGCTGAACTACAAAGAGCACATACATATATGAGTCATTGCATCACTTAAAGGGCACAAAAATTTGATCATTAAATTGGCATTCTACTAAAGACAATTACAGCCAGCCCAACCTTTACTTTATTCAAATACAGAGGTGACACAATTCATTATGAGTATTAAGGCTGATTTACAATATTATGCTAGTCCTGATGTTATCTTGATGCAGAAATAGAATTTGGTTTTATTCTAGTATAAAGCATGCGTCAAAAGGTCAAATTGCCTATACTTTTAATTAAAAATTGACTGTCACGGTATGTTGAAATAACATTATATTGTAAACCAGCTTTTAAGTAAGTCATTATTAACACTTACCTCTACATTAGACACCTCTAATTATTTTAAATTTCTTAAACCACTGCCAAACTCCAATAGCCCCTTCTGAGAGTAGATTTTGATTGCCTCAAATTTTCTCACTCCAACAAAGCTATAGGTAAAGCAAAATGTCAATTAATAGTAAATGTAAAAAAAATCTGGTTAAGATTTGGAAATGGGCATAACATTGTACAGTTAAATTTTCATACACCTACATGTAAATCAATTCCATTTTCACCCACCTAAAAACTGCTTAATTTTTTAATTTTACTGATAATTTATGATCATACAATATAGTTGCGGTATTATAAAAGTTTAAACTCATTTCAAATTTCTGATCAAAATTCAAAAAAAGCAATTAAATATTTGTAGGTAAACTGGGTATAGAGCTAAATGTAGCAGCACATGAATCAATTTTAAGGGACACAAGTAGTGAAGGCAGGCAAATACTTCCCCTCCTTCTAAAACCCTGGCCATGCAAATAATTAGTGCAAGAGACATGCACATAATTAACCACTTTATCAGGCAAAACAAACTTTGACAGTTTCAAAACTATTGGCAGAAAATGGAAATCTCAAAAATTAATTTTGTGATTAAATCAGTTTCTCATCATGCAATTATATATAATTTTAATTAATATTTTACTTAAAAATTGCCAGGCCATCATCATATTAAAGCCTCTTCTTCTCAGTGAAATTAGATCTAAAGTGAATGACTGATTGACATCCCATTGAGCGTTTCTGACCTTTCATTACAGTAATCACGTTTTCCTCCAAGCCTGTCATGTTGAAGTGAAGAAAATGGGAAGAAAAGGATTCCAAATTATGATTCCATCAAAGTTCTAGCGCGCGAAACATTGGACCGCGCCTACCAAATCGGAGGTGTGGCTTGGCGCGGGATTTAAAATTCATTTAGTACATAGATCTAGGTACACTGGCATTGAGTGGTGTTGATTTTATTTATATAAACATTTATAGTCCTATCTTTCTTTCAGACCTTCCCTATTGTGTTCAGCAGTTAATTTCAATGGATATTATTTAATAATTATAAGCATCTGTTACCTTCAAATCTTTACGTATTATCTATGGTTGGTTTGACAATTGAATTTCAATATGATTATTTTAGCATGCTTTATCACCAAAAATTTTTATAGATAATTTAACAGAAATTCAAGCTGATCCTGATACATTTATTGTTTGGTATGTTTGATGTGACATGAGGTGAATGACAGTTAAAATTAACTGTTAGTGTTTCTGATCATTAGTGTTTCTGATGTTGAGTGTAAGATTCCTGCACCCGGCAGTAAATCTAATATGTTATTAACCCTAGATGCAATTGAGAAATCAAGGTTAGTTTGATTGTACTAATTAAACTTAATAAATTTCTGTTGCATTGTTGTAATATTTTGGAATAATAAACATTGTCAATCTATTGTTTTTGGCTACGACAACAAATCTAATA
>NW_003553531.1:0-1818 GCF_000090795.2 Amphimedon queenslandica | reverse complement strand
ACGGTTGCATTGTTGCACTGTAGCATTGTTGCACTGCTGCATTGTAGCACTGTTGCACTGTGCACTGTAGCAATGTTGCACTGTTGCACTGTTGCATTGTAGCACTGTTGCACTGTTGCATTGTAGCACTATTGCACAGTAGCATTGGTGCACTGTTGCACTGCACTGTAGCATTGTTGCACTGCTGCATTGTAGCACTGTTGGATTGTAGCACTGTTGCATTGTAGCATTGTTGCACTGTTGCACTGTAGCATTGTTGCACTGTAGCATTGTTGCACTGTTGCACTGTAGCATTGTGGCACTGTTGCATTATAGCACTGTAGCATTGTTGCACTGTTGCATTGTAGCACTGTTGCACTGTTGCACTGTAGCATTGTTGCACTGTTACATTGTAGCACTGTTGCATGTGCACTGTAGCAATGTAGCTCTATTGCACTGTTGCATTGTAGCACTGTTGCACTGTAGCATTGTTGCACTGTTGCATTGTAGCATTGTTGCACTGTTGCATTGTAGCCTTGTTGCACTGTTGCATTTTAGCACTGTTGCACTGTAGCATTGTTGCACTGTTGCATTGTAGCACTCTTGCACTGTTGCATTGTAGCACTGTTGCACTGTAGCATTGTTGCCCTGTAGCATTATTGCTCTATATCACTGTTGCACATTATTATGTTTTCAATGCCGCACTTCAAAAATTAATGTTAATTTTAACAAACTTATTAGTAAGTTGTTTTATTTTGTCTGCTTCTTTGCTTCCTTTAACTTGAGCTTCCTTAGCTTGACATAATTTTTTGTAGAGATTACTTCTTGTCACCAATCAATGAAGAAAAAATAAATGTTGGTTTTTGCTCATAGAACAAACAATTCTCTTATATCTTGACAACCACACAAATGTTTGTTCACAGCACATGAAATTTAATTGTGGATATTGCTCAAGAATTTTTGATGGGTTGTATTTAGTGGTGCATGCATGCTGGGTCAGTGTGATTTTTAAAGTGAAACGTATCAATAACCTATGCAATGTAGGTCATGTATATCTTGAAATTACTTCTACTTACCTTTTGAAATGTGAGAGTTTAATGCTGAGAGTAGGCGATAGCTGTTAGGCTGTAAATGAACTGATTATTTTAAGGAAGTGGATATTGTTCCGGCAGCCGGACACCTATTTCAGGGCTATTGGTCCGGCAGTCCCTATAGAGTATACTGGGGCGAAGCCCCAGTATACTAATACACGATTTTATATACAGATATCAAGTATATATACGACAATCAGCAACGTTGATGCAGCAGGGTTGCGGTGGTGTAGTGGAGAGGCTGGTCTGGATTGCACAGATGGGGTCAGCGGTTTGAATCCTGTCGGGACTATTGACTATATCTATGCTGCAATGTTTGATTTTTTTCTTTTTTGAAATCACTTCTTTTTACTTAAAAAAGAATGAACACCCTCTCATACATCTTAGCCTCCGGGGTCGTAGGGTTGGGATTGGGATTTAGTGTTTAGTTTTTTGAGCACCCTCTCGTACATCTTAGCCTCCGGGGTCATAGGGTTGGGATTGGGGTTTAGTTTTTAGAGCACCCTCTCGTACATCTTAGCCTCCGGGATTGTAGTGTTTTGGGATTAGGGTTTCTTGATAAAAAGACTAAGTTCCATTATGCACTATTGCGCATGCGCACAAGCTGTTTTACGGAGAACAACGGACTGCCGGATCTATAGCCCTGAAGTAGGCGTCCGGCTGCCCGACCAATATCCACTTCCTTATCTTAAAGGAGTAAAACTTTGTGAGAGAGAATCACGCAAATGACAAAAACATTAAGATAGAG
>NW_003553530.1:0-1818 GCF_000090795.2 Amphimedon queenslandica | reverse complement strand
CATCATTAAACTCCTTTAAGACAGTCTCTGGTATCATTAAAGATTGATTCTTTTCCTCATTCAAAGATGAGACCAGAGACAGAGCTGCTTCATAATCCTTCAATAAGATATGCCCATTGACCTGACAGCAGAGCTCAAACTGGAAACAAAATTAATAGCAAATGTCTATTTATAACATACATGTAGATCATACTTTAGTTGTTGGTGGAAACTGACTCAGATCTTGCAGGATTGATTTCACTTTTTCCACATCACCCTAAAATACTTTCAGTGATATGATTGGGTAGGTACATTTTAAGAGTGTACATGTAAGTATAAATCATACTATATAGAGGTCTTTAAAAGAGATTGAGAGGTTCGACTAAAGCCCAACTTACACTATGCAACATTTGTTGCATGCAACACAGTTTACAGGAGTCAATGGAGCTTGCAAAATGCTGCATGAAATAGAACTGTTTCCTATTTCATGCAACATGTTGCAAGACCCATTGACTCCTGTATAAACTGTGTTGCATGCAGCAAATGTTGGGCTTTAAAAATAAATGAAAATTCAGACTTATCACTAACTTGCTTGGTACAGTTGTTAAGCAGACGATGGTGACGCTCCATATTTACCCTCACAAATTTTAGTGTAATTTTACCATTCTTCTCCAATAACTCAGTAATCTCCTGCAGATAAAAATAACAACAATAAAAGAGGACTTACAAATTCAAGTAAAATTACTTGTAGTCTTTGTAACTCTTCTCTTTTATCTTCTTTCTCCAGTGCATCATTAAAATCCTTTAAGATAGTCTCTGGTATCATTAAAGATTGATTCTTTTCCTCATTCAAAGATGAGACCAGAGACAGAGCTGTTTCATAATCCTTCAATAAGATATGCCCATTGATCTGACAGCAGAGCTCAAACTGGAAATAAAATAAATAGCAAATATCTATTTATAGCATAGATCATACTTTAGTTCTCAGTGGAAACTGACTCAGGTCTTGCAAGACTGATTTCACTCTTTCCACTTTACCCTAAAATGATATGATGTTATAATACAAAGCATTTCAATCTCTGAATAGCAAGAGACTGTTCAATAAAGACTAGGTGCATTGGAGTTTTTAAAAAAGGTAGGTATATTTTCAAGGGTAGGTATATAAATTGCACTGTATTTAGACTTTAAAATTCAGAGGTTCAACTAAATCAAAGAAAATTCATACATACTTGCTCAGTACAGCTTTTAAGCAAATGATAGTAAGGCTCCATATTTTGAAGAGTTTTCAAGCATTCCTTTGAGAGATGCAATGCATTCTCAAATCCATCATCAGTTTCCTAAAAATAATGCAACAGATACATAAATGTTGTTACCAAAATAAAACATATGTGCCTTAAAAGAAAGATACATAAGTTGCTCTTACCATCTTCATATATCCAATGACTACTAACTTGTATGTATGTACCGTCAGCTTCAACTCATCTGTTAATAATTCTTGAAACAAGTACACAATATCTACATGTATTCATATAATTCAAGTAAAACCAATGATTTTGATTTAAATATAAATAACGTATTAAACATAGAATCTCTTACTTTTTACAGGTACGTTACTGATCAGGATAGACTTCATAAGGATGTTGTAGACATTAGTGGAAGGGAATACTCCAAATTTCCTCTATAAAAATTACTGTATAGCTAGTAATTTTGGAGGGAAAAAATCTTGGCAAATTTAGCATTTTAATGTAGCCATTCACCAAAATTAAAAACACAATTTTTAACCATTAATGCGCATGCTCAATACTCAATAGCACATGGCTACAAATTCACCAAATAAAA
>NW_003553529.1:0-1818 GCF_000090795.2 Amphimedon queenslandica | reverse complement strand
GAATGAAGCATTCTAAAATTAACTGCATTGACAATCAATTTTTAATCAAATACAGTAGCCACGTCACTTTCTCCAAGCTCCTCCTGTATACCTGTGACATTCAATGCTATTACTCAAATAATTTTACGATTGAGAATTCTGAGACATTTGAGAGCATTTATTTTGAAGCAGGCAATGCGTTTGATGTCAAATTTTTATCAACAACTTTAAGAGCAAATAGTGTAACTTTTAATTTCAATAAGCAATGTGGTAACACTGAGTTATTAACTCACAAACTAAACTTTACTAATGTATATTTAATCGGTCAGTTACTCTTATATGTATCTCAAGGTACTTCATACAACACATCGGTTGTTCTTGATAATACTTTTGTTCATAGTCATCTCAATCCTATTCGATCGTGTGTACATGTATATCTTAAAAATTCTCTTCTTTCACTCTCAATTAAAAAGTCTTCATTTTATAGTGGCTGGTATGGGTTTTCTCTAATTTCTCTTGCCCTAGAAGAATCAAAGTGCCTTTCTCCCACCATTCAGTTATTGTGTACTATTTCAATTGAAGACAGTCATTTTTACGGCAATAAAATTGCGTTCTTTACAAGAGCAAATCTAATAAACAAGCATCCATTTTTTATTTTTATCAAATCGTGCTCAATTCGTGATAGCACTCACTACGGTTTAAAAATTGACGCTAACCTATTGTCATCAGTCACCATTAATATTACCGATACAGAACTGATCGGTAATGCAGCCAATTATTTAGTAAGCTGTCACTCAATTACCTTGAGTAATGTGACAATTGCTAACAGTCTATCAACAGGACTAACGTTAAGACAATCAGTAGTAACAGTGAACAATAGTTTAATATTTAGAAACAATACAGGAACGACTGGAGGTGGACTGGCAATTACTCATTCATCCTATTTCATAGTACTTCCACAAGCTTTGTTTGAGTTCATCAATAATTCCGCTACTTATAAAGGAGGTGCATTTTTTTGTGAAGGCCCTTTCTTTCGTCCATTTGTTTATGCTGAACCACATAAAGACCCACCTCCATTAATACCACTTATTTTCTCAAACAACACTGCAGTAACAGCAGGAAATGACATATATGGCTTTTCCATATTTGGTTTTTCTCTTGCTAATGTGTCTGTATCCTTCTCATTGATTAATGACCCAACCATCAGCTCAACTACCGATGCTGTCAGACTTTGTTTTTGTGATTTCTATAAAAGGCAGCATTTTACGTGTCTTAAAAATATGCCCGAGCAGCATATCTTTCCTGGGCAAAGATTAAAATTCAAAGTAGCTCTTTTTGGTTATAATAGTTTTGGGGCATCATTGAGTTTGACTGATGGAGCAGTGGATCTTTTGATTGACAATAAAAATGTATTCACTTTCTCTTTGCAGGAAGCTAATTGTTCATATTTTGAATATTCACCAGGCCAGTTTATCTATACAAGACATAAAGTAGTACATTCACTTCCTTATAATGAGTTCGTCAATAATCATCCTAAATTTTCTCACATAGTAAGTTATTACACAATCCATGAGTGTCCCATTGGTTTCAGTATGGACAGCAACTTAAGGACTTGTACTTGCAGTCAAGGTGTTTCAAGAGAGAATATGACTTGTGATATAGCTAGTCAAACCATCACACACAATGGTCTACTGTGGATTGGAACATATCATACCAGTACAGCTTTCAATGCTAATGCAACCAATCCTAATGCATGCATTATCAATGAAGACTGTATCATCTTTTGTTCTGCTACTCCTGTTACCTTTCAGTTGAATGACACTGATACTCAATGTGTGG
>NW_003553528.1:0-1818 GCF_000090795.2 Amphimedon queenslandica | reverse complement strand
TAAAATGATACTGAGCATGCGCAGTTGGCTCAATCAAAATGGCGTCCAACCACTTGGTGAGTTCATGTGTGCTTCAAAATGACGACAAAAATCATTTTGTAGAGTTACAATTCCAAGCCACACTGCACTAGCGTCCCTAAATTGCAATACACTGGTGCAAAAATTATTTTTCTACGATAAAAACTGTAGGACTAGTTCTTACTTAACTGTGGAAGAAGGAGAAAAAAACCTGAACATTTGGTGCATGCAGGCATGCATGCATTCATTGCCGTAAAAGTATGTTACGAAGGTTTTTCACTACTTTTTATAGCACTGACCTGTTTATATGAAATTATAAAGGACATTTTGACTGTCAGAGAAACCATAAAGAATTCCTGAAGATTTATAAGGGCTCAATGCTTCTGGGATGGCAGCCATTTTGAGGGTGCGCTCGTCCAACTCAACCCTACATACCAAGCGCTAACGCTTGGTAATACTGCCAATTATTATTGATAAATATTGCAGGTATTTGTCATTTGAATGTTGCATTTGGATTGTCATCAAACTCATTTAATCGATGGAAGGCATTAGGTTTAAAACTGGGCATCAATTACATAACACTAGACAATATTAAAAGTGAGGAAGAAAAGGTACAAGTTCATCTAATAAAGATGCTAGCTACTTGGCTGAAAAAACGAGATAAAGTAATTTATCCTACTTGGAAGCAACTGATAGATTCATTGAGAGAAATGGAAGAAAATGATCTTGCTGCTGAAATAAGCAAAAATTACTAAACAATGAATTATAGTCAGCCACACGTACATTAATATTAAGCACAATTGTCATCACAATTATTTTACACTTTTTATGCTTGATTTTGCTACACTATCACTTAACATTAATGATTTTGTTTATAATTCATAAAGCAATACAATTTTGACATTAAAAATATTAAAAGGAAATTATTATAAGCAAATAGTTTTCCACAAATCATTTCTTGAAGGAGGAACAATCTAAAACAAAAAGAAGATAAATACATTATGTCCTCTTGACTATCTCATCCTCTCTCTCCCTTCTCAGGATCCATTATTCTCTCTCTCCCTTACCTTCACTTGCTGTCACCTCCTCCTCCTCCTCCTCCTCCTGTTGATGTTGTTGTTGCATTATTATTAGCAAGAGTGTTATTAGAGACAAACTGTATTTACATGAAAATTTACTACTATGGAGGATCATGTACAGTTCTTAATATGAAAAATTCATTTTCTCATTTTACTCCATTTGTCCAGCAGCAAGATCAAGGAAAACTTGTCTCAGTTTTTGTTCCTTCCTTAGATCAAATTGTGCCAGTTCATCGGATAAATCTCTACAAATCATCTCAAAATATTCTTTGGCATCTGAGCAGTTGCTGCTAGCTTGAGCCCACTTCTCACTAATAGAATCATCAAGACCAATGTTCCTCCTTGAAGGTGACCAGCAATTACCGTCATGAGCATTAGTAGTATCTGGTGTTGACTCATCTCTTGAATAACAGCTGCTAGTATTCCCTCCCCCTCCAGTACTGCTACCACTGATACTACTCACTCCACTGTCATCAAACACTTCATCTGCTACTCCACCAGTGACTGGGACATCGTGAATACTGGGACTCTGTATAATAATATAAATATTAATAATTAACACTGACTTAATACCATAACAGTATTTATGCATCATTCTATTATTAATATCTGACTAATTATTTATCAGTTATACACAAGGTACATGTACATAAAGAACATGAAAAATTTAAAAAAAAAACAAGGTTGAGTAGGATTCTATAGCAAATTCATAAAAAAGTAA
>NW_003553527.1:0-1818 GCF_000090795.2 Amphimedon queenslandica | reverse complement strand
CTGTACAGGAACTGGATATTATGGGATTAACTGCTCAGGTATAATGTGATAATAATGTTATTATTAATTATTATCAGATACAGTGTCTCTACCTTCATCAGTTACATCTCCTACACCAACTGTTTCACCTTCAGTTGTTTTAATAAATACAGTAACACCTAGTCTTTTTCCTTCGTCCTCTTCGGATGTTACAACAGCACCAGTTACATTAATAATAGTAATAATAGCAATAGTGATTGGTCTCCTGCTGCTACTAATAATAGGAGGACTCGTTGGCTTTGCTGTTTATTCTTATGCTACAAAAGGGAAAAGGAAAACTTTCCCTCTCACAGAAGTAAGTGAAGTATCATCATTATCCTTTAACTATTATCACAAATATTAATTCTTACAGAAAATAGGATGGAGAAAGAAGCCAGAAATAGTTTGAAAAGACGTTTCAGCTAATTAAATGTTGCTAAATCAATTGGAGTATAATATTTAATTGTGCTAACAACAAAAGTGATGAAATGATTAATGAAAAGTGATGTAATGGCAATAATAAGTGATACTTGTTTATCGATTTCACTGGATTTCTTGATTGGAGTCAGCTTGAAAATGAGCTTGTTTTTTCTTGATCACCAGCAGTATTTATCATGTACTATCACATTAATTAGATTCACGTGTGACTGTACTTGGTACTTGCTCTTTATACATTAATTATATTTATTATTATATTTATTATTATAATAATATTCATGGCTTGTGCACTGTTGTTGTCATTATGTGTCTCTAAGTTGTTGCTATGCTAGTTCAGTAGGTTAGGGAGTGGCTCACATTTGCAGTCTTGATCATGATGAAGTTACTTGTAATAGTTGTATCTCTTTTCTTTACGTTTGCTACTTCTCAACATTGTCCTCTACCAACTATAGCAGAGATAGAGACTGTTTTGCCTCCTTTACTAGCCGAATCTGATGGTTCTCCCTCTTTCTCTCCTAATGTAACTGAGGGATCAGTTCAATATGTCTGTCAAGCTCAAGGGAGCATGATTGATACTTATGAAGCCATAGCTCTTATAGCTACATTCACTCCTAACCCAGGAGAACCTGTACTAACTAGGATACTTGATATGGAGTGTAGCAGTGGTACATGGAGTGGAAGGACTGGTAGTTTGGATCCTCCTCCTGCTAGTGTTGTTGGTGTTCCTCCAAGAACTAATTGTTATCGGTGCCGGGAAGGGTTTGGTGGAGATACTAGATGTAGAGGTAACCTAATGTATATACTGCATACATAATGTACAATATAATTGTTATATTCTAGAATGTGACAGTGCTTGCAATACTGGATTAGAAAGATGTACTGGATCAGGGTCTGGTGATTGCTGTCTTGTATTCCTACCTAATGGAGACTGTAGTGATGATTGCTCATCCTTTGGTGTGGATTATGTAGCTAGTGAAGACACTGATTATAAATGCAGTAAGTACAGTATACAGTAGTTTATGATTATCTTTATTGTTCTTAATAGTTTGCAATTTAACCTGTGCTCTTGGTCATTCACCAAACAGTAACTGCACTGAATGTATATTCAATGATATTTGTGATATTAGCAATCCTTGTTTGAATGGAGGAGAGTGTACATCATTTAGTGGCATGAACAATTATACATGTAACTGTACAGGAACTGGATATCATGGGATGAACTGCTCAGGTACTATAACAATAATGCTATCATTAATATTATAATTCATCAGATATAACGTATTCAACATCTTCAATACAAGGAATGCCTCAACCTTCATCAGTTACATCAACTAGACCAACTTCTTCATCTTCAGTTGTTTC
>NW_003553526.1:0-1818 GCF_000090795.2 Amphimedon queenslandica | reverse complement strand
TATACTCTTCAATGCATTCCTCTAGTTGATTGGTGATTAGCTTCTTAACACTGAGAACTTCACCTGGATCAGTATGCTCACTCACTGATGATGCAAGATGACGACCATGAGAAATTTGTTTTACTAGTTTACGAAGCCCGTTCAGTTGCTTCTCGACTGAACTCATTTTAGCACTAGCAATATCTTCTGTTTCTATTATAGTAGATCATTGCATCTCTTATCTAAAGCAGCTTTAAGCTCTTCAAACTTTTCCTTGATTTCCTGCCTTACTTCTTCTTTACGTGTTGCTATCTGCTCTAGCATCTTCTCTCCATTAGCAATAGCTTCAGTGACCGGAAGAATGACTCCATCACAACTAGCAACACTTTCCATTAATGCTTTACATGCTGTATCACCCTCATGAAGGTAATAATTGTAATTGTGACTTTTATGGTGAATGTTAAGACAAATCTGACAAACCAATTTATCGCAATCCTTGCAGTAGTATGTCAGCTTTTCAGAATGATGAATGCAATAAATTGCCTCATGCTTAATAGCAGGCAATTCAATAGATTCCTTTGTTTCTAAATTGATCAACTTGTGATTGGCTTCTTTCTTGCTTCGTTTATGAACTTTCTTGCAAAGATCGCACAGAAATTGGCCACAATCACAGCAATACATGACAGCTGCATCAGTGGAATCATCAACACTACATTTATCACATGATACTGCTTCCTTGATGCCAATCTTCTTTTTTATTGACGCCTCTTTTGATTTATGTTCAAGCCAAAGGTTTTGAGTGAGGCCTTCAATTTTACCATCAGGTAAATTAACGCTAGTGTCACACGTTGGACACTTTAATGAGGTATCAGCACTACCTTGCTTCTCAGTCTTTAACTTTTATTAGACACTTCTTACAGAATGAGTGAAGACAAGGAAGCATGAGGGGGTCAGTGTAATTCTCTGAACAAACCTCACAAGTCATAGTGATAGCTGGACTTGTGTTTTCTGCCATTAATACCTATGAGAAAGTGAATAATCTTCTGGTAGATCTAACTGATAATATTTAGTTTACTTAAGCTGTAACTGTTGTTGCTTCAAATGTAACTCTTTGCATCAGTGGTGTAGCTACATAAGGGCCTGTGGGGGCAAATGCCCTTACAACTGCTTCTTGTGCCCCTGTAGCTAGTCAAGAAAATGAAGACTATAGATACAAGTTGCAACTGACTCAACTGAGCTTGCTACATGTATATTGAGTATTCATAAGTATTGCTTTATGCAGTTCCCCCACTGTGCCCTCACTCTTCATTTAGGCTAGCTACGCCACTGCTTTGCATAGATATTAGAGTAAATATAATTCATTTACTCTATTATCTATGATGATGAGGCTACTTGATTTTAAAGCTCCGCCTATAGATCTGATCAGCAATGGGTGCCTCTACGATAGCTTCGCTGTTGTTGAAGGTTGTAATAACTCTATGTACAGTGATCTCAAAGGGAACATATGGTGCTGGTAGGTATCGAAGTGCCAGTAAGTCTAACTGACCCTGTGTGTTCTTCTAGATATAACAGTTGGTCCTTTTTCTGTTACTGTTCCTATTTATGAGACAGGAAGTTTTACTTGTGAAGGAACTGGCAATGAACTGAATTGGATAGTGGGAAGTGCTCCACTGACAGAGTTTATCAAACAACAAAGAAACATATCCTCTACAGATCCCGGTGGTCCTGGTAACTTATCATCAGTACTTACTATCAGTGGGTTACCTGTTAATCATGGATTACAAGTTGGTTGTCAAATAATATCATATCAACCTTTTGAACAAGTGTTCTCTGACATGG
>NW_003553525.1:0-1819 GCF_000090795.2 Amphimedon queenslandica | reverse complement strand
GTACTGTTCGTCTATACAGTGATTCAGGTAGCTATTTCAGGAGATATGGACGAGTTCAAATGTGTATGAATAATGTCTGGGGAACAATTTGTGATCACTTTTGGGATGAAAAAGATGCAAGTGTAGTGTGTAGAATGCTTGGATACTCTCCCTATGGTAACAAATACTGATTGTGTTTATAAGTACATTCTTTTCTTTTTACTAGGTGCTTCTGCAATAAAAGACACATATATTGAAGGAATATGGTATATTCACATTAATGATCTTAACTGTACTGGGACAGAGTCTTCTCTTTGGGACTGTCCTATGAATGGACTCCATGAATATTCTTGTTCTCATTATGATGATGCTGCTGTTGCTTGTCAATGTAAAACAGGTCATGTATAACTTTATATTGATATTCCTTTCTTATAGTGACTGATGTGAAGTATTCTACTTGTACTACTGGTGAAGTGAGATTAGCTGATGGTGCTACAGAATTTGAAGGAAGAGTTGAAGTGTGTGAGAATAGAGTTTGGGGTTCAGTCTGTACTGTGTCTTCATCTAATGATGGAAATGCTTACACTTTATGTCATGAATTAGGATACCAAGGTAATAGTCGTGCTATAGATATTCATATTATTTTTATGTCTAGGTGGTATAGTACTTCCTAATTCTAACTTTGGTGTTAGTAATGATCCAATTTTGATTTATGAACTATCTTGTGGTGCATTTCAATCAAAATTAAGTAACTGTAACCAGAGAAAGTATCCATACTTACATAGTTATTGGCGGTATAATAGGTGTAGCAATTATCATGAATTAAGTATCAGATGTGAAAGTGAGAGTGCTTTCAGTGCCCAAAAATATTTACATGATTTTTTATAGATACTTGTGTTGAAAATAAAATAGAACTTTACGGTGGCCCTTCTAGTCGTCATGGTAATGTAAGAGTCTGTGTCAATGGTTCATGGGTTATGGTGTGTGGATATAATAATACTGTCATTGATAATAATCTAGCTAGTGTTGTCTGTCCAGCATTGGATACTCAGCTTATGGTAAACATCTTTACTATGTTTTGTCCTGTTGTTAGTGTATTCATGTAGGAGCTAAAAGTGCTAGAAATGTATGGAACAATTATAACTATCCATATCAGTTTTATAATGTTCAGTGCTATGGAAATGAGAGTAGCTTATTTGACTGTCAGTATAATACTACAGGATCATGTCCTAATGTATACAATGCAGCAGTTGCTGTCTTTTGCCTACTCAATGGTATACATATGATAGTGATTATCATTAATTGATATTATTTAGATGATTATACTTCAGTAAACTGTACAGATGGTGATATTAGACTTTATGGTGGGTCTAGACCTAACCAAGGAATACTTCATGTTTGTAGTAATGGAATCTGGGGAACTGTCTGCAGTAATAGCAAATGGAATAACATTGAAACTGATATTGCTTGCTTTCAGTTGGGATATTATAGCTATGGTTTGTTTCACTATTAAAAGTGTAAGCTTAAATATAATATTTTGCATAGGTCATTCATCCATCAGAGGGACCACTAATGGACTGTTTCCCATCATTTATTCTTATTTCAATTGTCAGGGTAATGAAGCAACACTATTCTCCTGTAGTTCTGGACTTCATTCTAGTATTCAGTATTGTACTAACAATGTCATTAAATTAAACTGTGAAGGTTAGTCTATGTAAGTATATGTTTATATTATGCTGTTGTGTCATTAGCAAATTGTACATCTGGTGACATACGTCTTGGTGGTGGATACTATTATGGTCGTGTTGAAGTTTGTGTTGAAGGAATATGGAGAACTATC
>NW_003553524.1:0-1819 GCF_000090795.2 Amphimedon queenslandica | reverse complement strand
CAAAATTTCACAATTTGGCTGCATTTTTATATTCACAAATAAAAATTTTTGTAATTTTAATGTAATTACCACACCTAATATACAATCAGCACCCTATTTTGCAGATTTTGATTTCATAAATTTTTCCAGAACGCGAAAATTGTGAAACTTAATCCCTGAAAAATATATGGTGTATACTGTACATGTACATGCATTAGCTATAGACCACCCTAGGCGTGAATTGGAAAAGTTATAAATTTCATTAATTTACCATATAGCCGGAAAGTTTCGTGGCCAAAAACTTTCGTGGTTTTCGTGGTTTAGAAGGGCACCACAAAATTAAAAACCACGAATAATTTGAAAAGGTGTGGTATTATAGCAAATTAATGAGAGGCGTGGCTGCTTCAATGATGATCCACGAAAATAAAAACCACGAATAGGCCAGGAACCTCCAAACCACGAAAGTTTTTTGCCACGAAACTTTCCGGCTATATGGTATATACGGTGCCCGCCCACACATCATAATTGGCTGCCATTTTGGTTGGCAAGTTTATTATGGAAGTCAATGGAGGCACAAAGAAAATGCTTCACCTAAGCTTCTCCTGTCAAGGATTTGGTCAAATTTGCTCCAGAATTCTTAATACAGGTTTGTTTTTATGTCGGCCCGTTTGTTCTCCATTGAAAGTTGCCAACCAAAATGGCGGCCGGAATTAATTTCATCCTAAAACACGCCTTACAACCGTAAAAATTTCTAATAATCTTCCTACGCATTCAATTCTTGCCTAGGGTGGTCTATAATGCCTACTACGTACTAGATTGATAGTACATGTTTGTTGTACAAATACATCATACTTGTACAGTAGTATGTAGGTAATTATGCATACACATAATTACACATACCTTCATTAACAAGGACACCATTATTGTCCCTATAGCCACTAATTAAGACTGGAATGGGCACCAACATATTACCATCTTTGAGATCTTATGTAACATATCATAATTAAGGTACATATAATTCAATACATACACCCTCTAAATTGAGGCCATAAAGTTAGTTGAGTATAACTACTATCTCTTAGGATACATATATCATAGAATATAGGGCTAGAGCCATCAGTAATAAGAGCAATGGGGTCAAGAGAACACTGTATTTCATAATGAACACCAATTTGCCAAGTGGCAGCCATCTTTGAAGGACGATCTTTACACAACTAAAAAATAAAACAATAATGATAATAATAATAATAATGATAATAATGATGATAATAACAATAACAATGATGATCATTAAAATAAGTGATAGGTGTTATCATTACCATGATGGTATCGTTGACGAGGCTTAAATCTAAATATGTGCCATTCAAAGCAAACCGTGCAGCATATATAGGAAGGATTGATGAGCTCTATGAGGGTGGAAGAGAGAAGGAAAGGAGAGGGAAGAGAGTACAATTAGTGGAGGAGTATGATCATAAAACAAACATTCCTGTTAAACCTACAATCAATAGTATTACATGAATGTATGCTTACTGATGTAGAAAAAACAGTATTAATGACTGTGTTAGTTAAATACTGCTGAGCACCAAACTGAGCATAATATACTTCAGGGACTAGATTAGGCCTACATAAGATAAAAGAGAGATTAAGAGAAGTAGGGTACAATATTTACAAACTAACGAATTTGATGAAAGACGTCTAATTTCCTGACAAGCTTGGTCAGTCATGCTATAACCTTGAAGCACACACAAATTGATCAACAACTGGCAGGCACTCAAACTACCATTCTAGAGGAAATCAAATAAATTAGAATGAAACCAGACACTCAATACGTACGTTGCAT
>NW_003553523.1:0-1819 GCF_000090795.2 Amphimedon queenslandica | reverse complement strand
AGACAGCAAGTCAGGGAGTACTACATCAGGAGAGAAGACATCTAAACTGCCAGCAGCTCTGTCTCTTATTGTTTCTTTTCTTTTATCTTTATTAAGATATATGAAGCTCAATTTTATTCCTCCAACTGGTAAACAAACTAACAGTATATAATATTATCATACAGTGTATTTACAATAGGTATAATTACTGTTACTGTTATGATCCACTGCCTCCAGTCATTAGTCTTGTTTATAGCTACTATTGGGAGTAGCTCTGACCTGATCTACTATTTGGTTTTACTTCTCCTCCTCCTCTTATCAGGAGATGTTGAACTCAATCCTGGTCCTATAACAGGTAAACATACACTTAATACAACACTCATTAACTGATACACTACTGCAGGTAATCCAAAGGATATATTAAGGACTCATTCTGTTAAACTCACTGATGCTATTACTACTAACCTTTACAGAGTAACTGATGCACTGTATGCTGAAGGACTGATACCACTGGATACTAATGAGAATATACAAACAGTAACAGGAATATCTGATTATAGGAAATCAAGTCAATTAGTGTCTGTGATACAACGAGAGTTGGAAGCATCTCTTAATCCAGAGCAGTATCTTATTGATATATGTCATGTATTAATAAACCAACAACATTTTACACTAACAGATATTGCTACCTCTATATTACACCAGTTAGGTGAGTGTGTGTGTGTACATTATCAGTGATCAATATAGTCATTATATCTCAATACATTAGGTCAGTCTATACCTGATAATGTCAGTTCACATACTGTACTACCATCACCAGTTGATGATATATCCAATACACCAGTTACTAATATAAGAGGTAATAAATTATTTAATGTGTATACAATACATTATGTTTTCATTGAAATTGTACTTTAGTTGTAGGTGCTGCAGCTACTACTGGTAATGTCACTAGTACAAGAATATTTGGAAAGTTTCGTGACAAAATACGAACTACTTTTGGACGTCTACCATATGATGTTCAAGGATATGCTGACGATATGAGACAACACTACAAACACCAACCTATTGTTGCTACGGACTGGCCACCAAGAATTGGAAAAGATTACTTTGGAAGACTAGCACTAGTAGAAAAACAAGACTCCAGCACACAAGCAGAATCAGCTTGGCATATGCTAAGAGGACAAGTAGATAAAACAGTTAAACTAACTGGAAGCAAAGAGATAAGTGTTGAAGATGTCCTCCAACCCACAGATAGTTCTCTGTCTCTCAGAGTAGTAATAGACGGTCCTCCTGGTATTGGCAAGACCAAACTCTGTCGTAAACTGTTAAATATGTGGTCTAATGGACCACTTGTACACCAACAGTATGACTTGGTACTTTACTGTCCTTTAAGGAATAGCAAGATAGCTACAGCTACTACACTAGCTGGCCTGTTTGAGTATCAGTGTTATGAAGTTCCCATGGTAGCTGAATGGTTTGAGAAGAGGAATGGAGAAGGATTACTGATAATGTTTGATGGTTGGGATGAACTAAGTGAACAACTCAGACAGTCTTCATTAGCTGCTAGTATCATTTGTAAAGAAAAGTTAGACCAATGTTCAGTAATTGTTACCTCTCGTAGCTATGCCTCCTCTTCACTTTTGAAAATGGATACTCTCAGTAGACATGTTCAGGTCATTGGGTTTTCTGAGGAAGAAATATCAGCAGTAATTATACAAACACTTCAAAAAGATACGAAACTAGCACAAGAACTCATTGATGAAAACACTGAACAAGACGAATGGCGACTAAAGTATGCAAAATACAAATCACATTTCACAACTACTCAAAGCAGTAA
>NW_003553522.1:0-1820 GCF_000090795.2 Amphimedon queenslandica | reverse complement strand
TATGGTTAAAATATTTTTCTCTTTTTTATTTCTACGGGGATCAAGTTTAAAGTTGGTTGAGTGTGAGGTACCATGAGAGTTAATAATGTATAATTAGGCATGTTTATAATGTATTTTAGGCAGGTACAATATAATCCACACATGTCTTTCCACCCCCCCCCAACCTCTAGTAGGTCTGACTGTTCTGGACTGGACTCAGGATCAAGTTTAAAGTTGGTCGAGTGTGAGGTAGAGTGAGAGTTAATAATGTATAATTACGCATGTTTATAATGTATTTTATGCATGTACAATATAATCCACACATGTCTTTCCACCCCCCCCCCCACCTCTAGTAGGTCTGACTGTTCTGGACTGGACTCAGGATCAAGTTTAAAGTTGGTTGAGTGTGAGGTAGAGTGAGAGTTAATAATGTATAATTACGCATGTTTATAATGTATTTTATGCATGTACAATATAATCCACACATGTCCTTCCACCCCCCCCACCTCTAGTAGGTCTGACTGTTCTGGACTGGACTCAGGATCAAGTTTAAAGTTGGTCGAGTGTGAGGTAGAGTGAGAGTTAATAATGTATAATTACGCATGCTTATAATGTATTTTATGCATGTACAATATAATCCACACATGTCCTTCCACCCCCCCACCTCTAGTAGGTCTGACTGTTCTGGACTGGACTCAGGATCAAGTTTAAAGTTGGTTGAGTGTGAGGTAGAGTGAGAGTTAATAATGTATAGTTACGCATGCTTATAATGTATTTTATGCATGTACAATATAATCCACATATTCTGCTCTCTCCCTCCACCACCCCCCCTCTAGTAGGTCTGACTGTTCTGGACTGGCCCCTGGTAAGGATTGATTGCATGTTCTCCGTTGTTACATGTAATGGGATGAATAGTGATAAAATGAGCCGGTGGTTTAAAATTTTGAATTAAATTAAAATTAATTACCAAATCAATTATTAATGAGTAGGTAGGGCTAATAAAATTATAACCACACCCCAGCCAGTAAAGCTATAGCCACACCCTCTATAAACCTAATAGCCACGCCTCCTGCTAATAAAAAAGGGCCTGCAGTGTGTAGGTGTGTACTGTAGGTGCTGTTGTTGTACAGTGTTGCTCTCTTACTGTTTCTATCCATAATACACCAGCTGCTCTTTCAGTAGTTCCTGTTTCTTCTCTGGACAGTAAATACTGATTCTCAGGTCTCATTTCTCTGAGCCCCGCCCATTCAAGATGGCTTCCTCAGATGAAGTAGAAGCCAAAAGGTGTCCCAAAGGTCACGAAATCCCTTCAGTTCCTAGAATCCTCCAAACATTCTCATTGGTTGAATCTGATGTACTGTGTGTTTACGTTGTGGGTAGTCACCTCTGGGGTACCTGCAGTAAGCACAGTGACTGGGACCTGGTTATAATCACCTCCAGTGCTAAGAGAACAGGACCAGCAGCTGTCAATGTACATAAACACAAACTGGACGCATGGATTCTCTCAATGGACGAGTACACTGGTTTCATAAAGGACCATCTGATGCAGGCTCTCATTACAGTATGGCTACCTCAGTGTTTCGTTATGAAACAAACGATTAATCCTAAAATATTATTTGAATATTCTCGGGAGAAACTTGCAGCAGCTGTGGATAAAATGCACAGAAGGGATATGGAAGTAGCAAGAAAACATTTTATTAAAAGTGATTGCAGAGGAGGTTTAAAGATAGTTAGGCACTGTTTGAGACAAATGGAGCTAGCATTGGGAATATACCAGTCACACTGCATCAGTGAGTACTGTTCAATGAGCGATGAAGAAAGGGAACTGAGAGATAAAGGAT
>NW_003553521.1:0-1820 GCF_000090795.2 Amphimedon queenslandica | reverse complement strand
CGATGTTTCCTTCAAGTTGAGGGCCATTGAAGCAGCAGAGAAAAAAACAAAAGAAGCAGCTGCCAGGGAGTTTGATGTTGACCCTAAACGAGTAAGAGAATGGTGCAAACAGAAGGAAAAGCTACTCGAGCAACAAAAGACTGGGCGATTGAGAAAAAGATTAGCTGGAGGTGGACGAAAAGCTCGGTATGAAGATATGGAGGAGTCATTGTTCAGTTGGATTACAGATTTGAGAGAAAGAAACCTACGTGTGTCCAGAAGAATGATTGTAGTTCAAGCTAAGGAACTGTGTAAAGAAAATCCCACAGCTGCTAGTTTTAAAGCCAGTACTGGCTGGCTTCTACGATTTATGAAAAGACATGGCCTATCACTTCGACGTAAGACCACAGTTTGCCAAGCAACACCAGCAGACTCCATTCCAAAACTGGTTAGCTTTATCATTCATTTAAGAAAGCTGCAACGTAATAACAAGTATCCTAAAGAATGCATATATGCAATGGATGAAACAGCATCATGGTTTGATATGCCATCTGACACGACTGTTGCCAGTACTGGCTCTAGAGCTGTTCCAGTGAAAACAACAGGGCATGAGAAGGACCACTTTACAGTTATACTGACAGCCCGTGCTGATGGGAAAAAGATGAGGCCATATGTTGTTTTTAAAGGGAAGGGAACACGTTTGATAAAACAACTACAAAGTATCCCTAATATTGTTGTTGCTTTTAGCACAAATGGCTGGATGAGTGACTCCCTTACAGCTGATTATCTCAGAAAAATTATTGGCCAGCTGTCCTTTAGAAAACGTCTTCTCATCTGGGATGCTTACCGGTGTCATACTAGTGCAGCTACAAAGGCAGAACTAGATCGGTTGAAACTTGATACTGCAATTGTGCCTGGAGGATGTACAAAGTTTATTCAGGCAGCCGACGTTGCTTGGAACGCATGTTTTAAGGCTCATATGCGAAGTCAATATGATGTATGGTTAGCTGAACCAAGTGTTCATGAATATACCAGAGGTGGTAATCTTAGACCACCAAGTCGTACTCTGCTCTGTCAATGGGTCAAGTCTGCCTGGGACGCTGTTCCTATTGAGACTGTAAAGAAATCATTCATTTCATGTGCCATAACCACACCATTAGATGGGAAAGAGGATGACAAGATACATTGCTTCAAACCCAATCAGCCATGTCATGGAGGAAGAGCTAAACTGCAAGAGGAAATGGATCGCTTTCTCAATTACAATGATGAAACTGAAGAAGACCCATTTGCTTCAGATGAAGATGAAGAGGAAACAGAAAATAATGAAATGCTAATAGACGATTGTGATGATGACGGATGTGAAGAAACTAGTGACAATGATGATACAACAGGAGATGATACAGAGTAAATACTGCACTATAATCACTTAACATTGATTTGATTTATTTATCATTGATTTTTCAGTTATAATTTACATTACATCTTTAATAATAATTGTATAATCAATAATAACAATAATAAATTTATTTAGAAAGTTCTGGAATTCTTTTGAGTTTTTTGATTGCTCTTTGATTTCCAATAAATGTGTATGTACAAGGAACTTCCAAGCCAAGCCCAAGCTTTCTTCTTCCAGTAATCACACACTCTATTTTACCTCGGTGACTTAGAAAGAACCATGAAACTCGAGAGAAGGAGCGTGGTAAATGTCCTATGATCTTATCGTCTTTCTTCACAGATACCGCATACTTGTCGTGTTCATTACCATGTTCTTGCTCCACTAACAACTCCTCACCAAGCACAGGGGTCCAGATTGACTTATAAACATGAGTCCCCTAACAACA
>NW_003553520.1:0-1820 GCF_000090795.2 Amphimedon queenslandica | reverse complement strand
TGGCAGTATTTGCATTGTCTATAAATATTAATGAAATTATTATCAATTAATTAATTGGAGTGAGCTTGAACGAGCCCTACTGTATCAGAAGTCTTCTGTATGTATGCATGCGTACATCTTCAGTCATGCCCCATGTATGCACTGATCTAATGCAGTAAAAATTTTCTAATGAAATATTGTAAGAACACATGTGAATGAAGCAAGAAGAAAGCTTGAGCTCGACGTCAATGACATAGGTGGAATGAAAAGGATGAGCTTCTTCATGCTCAGAGAGTAATGATGGACGTTAGAGACTCAAGTTTTAACTGGAAAATCAAAATGAATCAAGCTCACCCCATTAATGCATTACATATCTAGTAATTATTACCTTGTGGAACTACATCATGATCTTTAATAGTCTCAGGAACAACACCCACTTTAGGAGTAGGAAAATACTTACCTAAACACATAATAACAAAATCATTAGTTAGAAAATAGCATCAGTAATAGTTTTAATTAGGACACTTCACATGTGTTATATAATAACTAAACCGCCCATGGGAAATGAACTATGAATATACCACAATGCCATATAACGTAGGTCGGGTTGTACTTGTGGCTGCTAATATTTGCAATTTTTTCCCACGGGTAGCAATTCCTTTAGCAACTAGATGCTATTTTTATTGAAAACAGCACGGTATTGAAGCAAAACACCAGCCTGCAGTGTTCCTGGGTTGTCATTCTTCTTGCTGTTACTATTCCTTGGACTTTATAGAGCTGCTTTAGCTGGTTCTTTTCAGAAATACTCTACTAAAACTCTCTCGCCATACATTGGGACTCTCCACCAATTTTAGTTAGCGTTTATTGACTTGGGTGTGGTTTATAATCATGACCGACCAACCAGCACTGATTTTGTAGCAAAGAGCTTGAAGGAAGTGGTCCATCTATACAAGAAGATAACGGAGAGAGAACTGGAGTCAAAATGGCTCCACTCAAGTTGCTCAAGAAGAGATGATTAGCTGCTAAACACTGTATTATTGTATAAACACGTGGTCAATTGTCATAGCAACAATATTTGGTTTCCTTCCATGGCATTTAATTGAACTTCTTTATTAGTTTTTATCACCGCGAATATTAGCAGCCGCGAATATAACCCGACCTATGGTATTTCATGGGGATTAAATTTTTCAATTTTCACGTTTTGAAAAAATTCACGAAATTAAAATCCGCAAAATAGCATGCTGATTGTATAGTAGGTACGGTAATTACATTAAAATCACGAAATTTTATACCTGCGAAATACATGTACATGTGCATATGGCACATACAGTAATTATAGTGGCCAGTTACTCACTAATATCATCCAGTATAGCTTGTCCCAGTGATACATTAGTACTGACTGTACACAATACATTAGCAAATGTATGTAAACTGTTGGGATCAGTTTGAACAGCTTCTTTGACAGCAGTTAATAGAGCCTCACGTTGATTAGGAATAGAGGGACTAGGTGACACCACTCTACTAACTGCTTCTTGTGTTAACATACGTTCAGCATAAAGTAACCAAGCAATACCAACCAAATTACAAAGAGACTGAGACAGGAAAGTATGACGACTATTAAAAATATTAATAAGAACCTGATGTTCTATGATAGAAAATACAATGATTATAGTTACATACAGTTATGGTTGACTCACTTAACTTCTCAGCTACAGCAGTTTCATTCATAGATCGTAGAGCATCTGACAGTGAGTTCAAGTTGGCTCCTCCTCTACTGTCAACATTATCAGCTCTACCTAACCATTGGGAGAGGCACTCTGTCAAACAGCGAGGCACATCAC
>NW_003553519.1:0-1821 GCF_000090795.2 Amphimedon queenslandica | reverse complement strand
TACACGTACACGCATGTGGTCGGTTTATAAGTGGGCGGGAAGTATAGGAATGGTGGCAGGTGCTGTTTGTTGTGTTTTGTGTGTTTTGCTTTATAATTAAGGATGGTCTCATGATAATAGTTACGGTATAATTATTAAAAATGATGTCACACCTTGACTATTGTGCATAGCTAAAAAAAATACCTGGTTTCTTTAAAATAAGAGACAGCATGTTTCCCTTTTCTTTTTGTATTCATTTCTCCCTCCTTCTCTCTTTTTTTCCCTTCTCCTCTCTCTCTCTATCACTCTCATTCTTTAGTTATGTTGTGCATCAGATCCTAATGGATACTATTTGCTTGGAGGGAGTGGAGGGCATGGACAAGGAGAAGGGGCTGAACTAACAGTAAGAAATGAGTGGTTTAACATTATGGAAATTTCGCTTATTAATTATTCACATTATTAGCACCGAGTGAGATACCATATAGATATAGCCAGAAAGTTTCGTGGCAAAAAACTTTTGTGGTTTGGTGGCTCCCAGTCTATTTGTGGTTTTTATTTCCGTGGATCATCAGTGAAGCATCCACAACTCTCATCAACCTGCAAATATTTCATGGTTTTTAATTTCGTGGTTTTTAATTTTGTGGTGTCATTCCAAACCACGAAAACCACGAAAGTTCTTGGCCACGAAGCTTTCCAGCTATATGGTATTAACAGTAATTTACTTGTCACAATTAAAATTGTCTCTCCCCCTCTCTCTCTCCCTTCCTCTCTCTCCCCCCCCTCTCTCTCTCTCTCCCCCTCTAGCTATGGGACAGGAGAGTACTGAGTAAGGGCCCACTTAAAGAAATGGTTGGTCACAAGGGAAGTGTAAACGGCTGCCTCTTCCTTGATAACGACTCGTCCAACGACAAACTGTTAGTGATTTGTTATTGACTTAACATGAACTCACTGCTCTCTCAGTTTTTATATCCATTTTTTATTTTCATTATTTTTTTCCGAGTATCATTATACTTTTAATCTTCTCATTTATTTTTTAGAGTTGCTTCCTGTTCCAGCGACAGCACTGTCAAGATATGGAGTACAACAACTGGAGGTATGTATCTTGAATAATTAACTGTTTTCTGCTGTTGGGTGGAGCTATTCTTAATATAAAGAATTAGTTCTAATTTATGCATGCAGCTCTACCCAATTGCAAAGTTTATTTGGAAACTCATATGCGTAATTTTGCTTGCATAAGTACCAAATGCAGGACATTAATTTTTGTTAGTTATTTATTAGTAATAATTTCTATGTCATTCATTTGTAGGTTCTGTTTTGAGCGAGTACATTGGTGGAGGGGCAGGGCCGATATCAGGAATAGTCAGTCCCAGTCCTGAAACGTGAGTATGGAATTATAGGGCATGGGAATGAGATTATTTAATGTTCCTTTACAGACTGGCAGCTAGTACATTCAATGAAGGTGTGTATGTTTGGAAGCTGGTTTCTGATTCGTCAATGGAGCTAAAACTAAGAGCTAAATATTAACAAGAGTACATGGCTACCCGATCACTTAAATCAGAATCGATATTGTCATTGTAATTTATTTTTTGATAATAATATGGGAATGTTTTAAAAGAGCCATTCAATTATAATTATTTTGTTTCAAAAAACGCAATAAAAATGGGTGGGGGTGTTTTTGAGCCATTTTTTGCATGGAACAGAGCCTGTGGTATCTTTCTTTTAATTGGCATATTTGTGCATGCTCTTAACTAGGCAATTTCGCTCAGAATCAGCTTAAAATGTTATTTAAAATTCTAGCCCTAATTCAAACTAATTTTAATAATGATGACATTAATGTCAAAG
>NW_003553518.1:0-1821 GCF_000090795.2 Amphimedon queenslandica | reverse complement strand
CAGCATTACATCTAGCTGGGCACCAAAGCCACAGTCTTTAGCAAGTGACCTTAATCGAGACATGTACTCAGCAACTGACATGTGAGGCTTACGAATACATCTGTAAAATTCAGAACGATAGTATATTTGTGACCTCTTAGGTGCAAAATGATCCTCCAACTTCTTCTTCAACTCTTCATATGACTTGTCTGTTGGCGCTTCAGGGACTAGCAGACATCTCAACGTTTTATATGTGTCGGCTCCTATCAAACTTAAGAAGGTAGCTCGCTTCTTGTCCGCTCCCGTAATACCATTTGCAATAAAGTAGAAATCGACTCTCTCAGAGTATAGAGTCCAGTCATCATGCTCAGGATTGAAAGGTCCGAGCCGTCCAACAGATCCAGCCATGACAGAATAACTTCAGTGAGATCCCACCCTCGTCGCCAATGTGATGTTTACTCCCTTCACTGTGCTATCAGCTGCTAACGCGCAGTATTGGCGCAACAGTTGATAGTGTTATAATTATACTTTTAAGTTAAAAAAGAAGGAAGAAGAGAGGGAGAATGTCCAGGACAATCAATACATGAGGGAGAGAGCACGAGAGAGAACTGACTGACAATAGAATAACAATAGACAAAGAACTCTCTAACATTCTAAAAATAGTAACAGTACACATGTTCACCACTCACACTCATAACTAATCATAACTAACATAATCACTAATAACCAATAATAACAATAGTAATAATAATAATATCTCTCAATCCTTAGTATTAACAACAATAATAATAATGATAATAATAATAATAATAACAATAATAGTAACAACAATAATAACACTAACAATAATAATTATAACAATAACAATAATAATTCGTGTATGCAAATACAGTCACTACAGTCACAATGTCCAAATCATGTCTGTAATTTATTAACCATCATTAATAGTTAAATAACCATTACTAATGGTTAATTCAATGTAAAATAATAATTAACTTGAATAATGTCGAGAATACTAGCTAATACTGTAGTTTTCACTGTTCTAGCAGATTTTAATGTTAATTAATTCTGTAAAAACATCCGTCTCAAGCTATAATCACGTGTACTTCAATAAAATGGTGCATGGCTCTCTGGCTCTTGAGTATGGCTTTATAAAACGTGGACGACAAAAGTTAATTTGCCAAAAAAAGAACTTGTGGGCTGATTTGAGAAAGTTTATTGCCTTAAGACTTTGTGGCTAGAAAGTAAGTTTTAAAAAATAATGATGTAAAAATGCAAAAAAAATTCCAAAAAATACAGCCAAAATCAAGGTGGATTTTAAACCTATATATGTACAACACCTTTGAAGAAAGTTGCAAACTTCTTAATCATGTACTACCACCATCCATGTAATTAATTTCTTTCGAAACTATTACCGCATTAACTCTTGTGAGTCCTGACGTAATCCATTCGTACATGTAGAAGTCTATATAACCTGGATTGTGTGATGTAAATGTAACTCTCATTATGAGAGTATTGGAATAATTCTTCCCCTCGTACATGTACAGGGGGATGTCACTTGCATAAGGTCTGTAATAATATTTGCAATGTGGATCAAAATGGTGTCAATTAATCAAGACCGAACTAAATATAGATCAAGATATCAAAGGCTGCTATCCAAGAGAATAAGAGATCAGGCACTCTCAAAGATCTATACTTTTCAGAGTATTCTCGTTTTCAACCATGCATGTTTGCCATATATTCATAATTTATTTATAACTATCGGATTACGCCCATACGGTATATGTGTATCTCTCTAATATAGTGATCAGGCTCATCACCCAGTTGTAAATACTAATTAAA
>NW_003553517.1:0-1821 GCF_000090795.2 Amphimedon queenslandica | reverse complement strand
CAAAAAGTTAAACCACTTTTGTTGATTCTGCTGTGGCATCTTTAGAAATCCTATTTCTTCATGGTGCTAATGAAGTCATTACAATAACCTATATTCACGTTTACCCATAAAATCGGCTACCGTACAGCAGGAAATATTTGCGGGGAATTAAATTTTGCGAGTTTGCAATTCCATTTAAAGCGCAAAATTTAAATCCGCAAAATAATGAAATTCATGCATGACCACAGTAGATAATGCTACAATAACTGTCAAAACCGCAAATATTTAATCCGCAAACCAGGTTATTTTTAAGGATTCGCAAAATTTTTCTCCACAAAATTAACCAGCTGTACGGTATGCTATTGAAAGTTGATTATAACCAGATATCAATATCTGGTTTATACATATAATTTATCTGTAAAAGGCAAGAGGAAGAAGCTGCAACACTTGTTTCATGATTAGATGGAGGAATTAAACTTCACATTGTACAGTAAGATGGTACAACAAGTGAGGTGTGGTACACCTCATCTCGAGAATTCTTCAGTTTATTGTCACTCTCATTTTCTTAATTTGGTTTCTGTTGTTTTAATAATAAATATGTTCAGTATTCAAAAAATAGATGGAAAAGTAGGGGATGAATCTGCAGCAATACATTATTGGCCTCGCCTACGCGAGGTATATAGGTAGTTGTTGTGTCTGTCTGTCTGTCATTCATTCATTCTGTACAACTGAAATTTGTTTTTAATAAACAATAACTTTAGCACAGCATGTTTCAAGCTCCTAGATCTTTCTTTTTGGCGTGGAAAAGTCTTTCTTAACTGTTTTGTGTTGCTCAAATACAAGTGCTAGGTACAGAAGCTTCAAAGTAAGAAAATCGAGCAGTTGGGCCAAGTTCCGTTGTGTTGGCACTTTAGAGATAGATGGTAGCATTTTTCAGTAGATTAGAACATGGCCTTCAAATAATATGAACAGATTTCTCTAAATCTTACTTGATGAAGAGTTATACTTACTTGAAATTGTTGAGGTCACTCGTTTGTGCAGCGCTAGAGCAACAACTTGCTGGGTTATAGGTACTAAAGTACCTATACTATCTCAAATATACAAAGGCAGCAACTTTTTTGTCAGCAAGTTTATCATATATTGCTGATTAGTAAAGAAAAAGTGAAGCTTCTTTCTCACATGGTCTTCTTGCTGCCAATCATTCCAGTTATGATCGAATGCCACACCTTCAATCTACATGCATGGGAGGGGCTGGAGCTGCTTGCATGTATGTGCTGCAGTGCTGCTACTTCTGCAGGTATTCAAGAGCAAGTGCAACTGCAGGAAGCTAGTGTTGAGCAGACTCTCTTCATGCTGATAATCAAACAGCTATTGCAGTGCGGGCATGCATGCACCATAGCAGCTATAGGGGCGAGGCCATGCACCGTATGTGTCTCGTTGACACATGACTGCTGGATAGCAATCAAATACTGAGACCTTATCAGTTCATTGTATTTCTGCCTCATATTCTTGACTCCTTTTCTCTCTTGAGGTCGTCTCACAATCAGGCTGTCTGCCTCTGAGAGGTGCCTGACATCAAAACATGGCTGCACTGTTTCTTGGCTTTTGCTGCAGCGAAAGCTAACTGCCAGGTTACAAGGAGCCTCAAATTCTTCATTCAACTTTATAAATCATGGCACTTTAAAAGCCCAGCAGCAATGTGTTGTGCTGAGGCAACTGGTCTCTGCTCCTCTGGTCTGGCCACTATACCTCACCACATCATGGATATTGCCTGTTGCCCAGTGTATGCTGGGCTAATACTTTCTTGGCAAATCATAAGTGCTGTACACATTGATTGAGTTG
>NW_003553516.1:0-1821 GCF_000090795.2 Amphimedon queenslandica | reverse complement strand
TGAAGGAATATCAAGTATCCTGATGACAAGTGAAACTAATACTAGTCTTGATACAAGTCCTTGTTCAAGAATCTGTGAGCTAAGAGTGTCCATCTTCCCTGCTATTCCTGTTCTTCCAGGCTGTTGTCAAGTTCATAATTATCATTGCATATCATAAGTCATAACATTAATTAATTGTTTGTTTTTTAAAATAAAATAAAATAACACACTTGATAAAACAGTAACGTGTAAAATCAATACCTTCTTTTAGCTGGAAACCTCCACTAAAGTATTGCAGTAAGTTGATTCCAAGCATAGCTTGGTCAAAAATAACTTGCTTCTTCCAGAGCTGCAGATCTGAGCATGCGCGACCACACCCAAATTTTGGAGCACATGGCAAGCTTCTTTAATTAACAAAATGGCGGCATGTAGCTAAGATGGCTCGATCCAGCAGTCACAGTATCACTTTTTCCTTACTTGAAGAATGATCTGATGGGACATGGACCTGCGCATAGACTGTTGGAGTAGATTGGTGTAAGAATTATTCTTGTAGCACCAACTGATACTGAGATACACACCGACAACTGGATTGACAGGACTTGATGAAGATGATGATGATGATGATGATGATGATGATGATGATGAAGATGAAAAAAGGTGGCTGAACAAAACGGCCGGTTCGCCGATTTTTGACTTTTCGCTTAGACAAGGTCTAGAGCCACGCTAGTTATACCATTGGAGTCCTCTGGTCAAGATGAGGTCCTCTAAGAAGTCTGGTAAGCATAGGGGCTCGTTTTCCCGGTATAGCAAGGCTGCAAAAGTCGTGGCAGCCATTTTGTTTGGGGGTGAATCCTACTTAGTAACGCTACCGCGTTACTAATAGTACAGGGACTTTTACCCGATTTTGGAGCAACTTTGAAAATTTGTAAAAAGTCCATTTTTGGTTGAAATCAGCTCAAAATTTATAAACAACATAAGAACATGTATATGTATCAGAGAAAATTATAAAAATAAAGAATTCTCTTCTTGTCATTTTTGATGAAATTTGGCCGATGACCCTGTACTATAGTACAGGGACTTTTATCCAATTTTGGAGCAACTTTAAAAATTCATTAAAAATTCAATTTTGATTGGAATGAGCTCTAACTTTAAACACAACATGAAAACATGTACATGCATCAGGGAAAATTATAAAAATGCAGAATTCTCTCCTTTTCATTTTTGGAAAAATGTTGGCCCGAGACCATTGCAATTACCTTTACTAGTGTAGGCACAATGCTCTCCAAAGTTTTATTGATGACATCAAAGGTATAAGAATCATCTTGACGGAGGAGACTGGACCCCATGAAGGCAAAAACTGGCATCAAATTATGAAGGATACGGTCCTAAAAATTATCAAAATAAAAAAATACTGGGTATAAAATTTTTACAGAAATGCAAAAAAATTCACAAAGATATTAAAAATTTACCACTATATACATATTTATAAGTAGTAGTGTAGAACATAATAATAATAATAAATCATATTTAATTACACTAGTAATTATACAATTATAAAAATTAAAGTATAAATAATAATAATAATGAATGATGTATTAACAATAATAAATGTGCTAGCTCACTGGGTATATACTGGCAGTGGTTGATAGCAGTAATAGCGAGAGGTGCTGAGTCTGAGGGTTTAACGAGTGACGGAGACACTGAACCACTTGCTCAACATTGAAAGACTCTTCAGGAAGCAACTCTGATTAAATAAAACATGTACATATTATTAAATACATGTATTTTTTTAAAGTACATGTACATGTAAGACATTTTATATGTAGCACATAAATAATTATA
>NW_003553515.1:0-1821 GCF_000090795.2 Amphimedon queenslandica | reverse complement strand
ATTGTAACTATGCTGTATAGGGAGAGGGGAAGAGAGAGAGGGAGAGAGAGAGGGAGAGAGAGAGAGGGGGAGGGGGGGGAGAGAGAGAGAGAGAATCAAGTGATAAAGTAAATTTACAAAATGAAGAGTACATGTAAAGGAGAGAGTAAGAGAGGGAGAAAAGGAAAAAAAGAGGGAGGGAAAAATAACTAACCTGTACTTCACCAAATCGATAGTAGCACATTTTATACATGAGACAATTGAGGAGGACAGGGGAACCAGCAGAATCAACTCTGAACTCACCTTGTGGAGTGAAATACCTCGACTCCTAAAATAACCAAAAAATTTAAATAAAAACTAATTTATTGAATGTAAACGTACATGTATCTCATTGTAATAGCTACTAATAATTAATAATATTAATAATAGCTGAAGAGATCGAGATAACACATTACTATATCCCTCAATTGAAACTGACAGTTTACATTAAACAAAAGTACACCAGTGTTTGGGAATGAGGGAGGTAATAAATAAAACCAATCATTATTACAAATTATTAAATAATTGATCCCACTTTTAATTATTAATTGACCACACCCACCTTTATATTGTTAGGATGTTCTCCCTCAGCGATCCTCATCATCCATAGAAACTTGTTAATATCGTCCCCAGAGTACCCGATCATACCACCAAATATAACCAGCACATAGTCCACTCCTAGGTTCCTCATTATCTCGTACGCCTTCTCTTCAGTACTGCTCATCGCTTTACCTATCAATGATGCAATGATGTAATATGATGTCACTAAATGGGCCACACCCACAAATAAAAAATGAGACCATAATTAATGGGAGTATTCTTTTCAAGCTAAAAACTTTCACAAATAATTCAGTCAAAAATAAAGTGTGAATGTAAAAGTAAATTACATGCAAAATTTATGAAATTTTCACTATACAGTACTTATACAATCCTCACCGACTAGAGCAATATGCGAGTTATTCCAGGTATTATTATCAACTAGTGTTGTCTGGTTGGCAATTCCTGCTATCTGGTACCGACATCACAGTGGCATCATCAGGAGTGTTCTGATGTAGTCAGTAATAGGCCTCACAAAAATCATCAAGAATCAGACGTGTTCTAGATGTATATGTCAATAAATAATTAATAATTTAAGTCCAGTCATAATTATAATGTTTTCTTAGTGCTTTGATATATTGGGATTAGATTTTACTAATTTTACAACTTTTCTTTATTAAGAGAAACAAAATTAATGTGTGAAAACATTATTATTATTATTTACCCGTCAGGGTTACGAGATGCCAGTACTACAGGTGAGGAGTAGGCAGAGCTAGTCACCCAGGTACAATAATAGATATTAGAGTAAATGAAAGGGATTGGAAATGGGAGTGTGGGCGTAGGCAAACCTCCATTCATTTGTATTGTTGCTAAGTAAACAGAGGCGGGTTGGGATTTTTTGACAGATTTTGGAGCAAAAAACAGAAATTTTCTTGTTTTATTCTTGGATAACTCCAAGAGAATACAATTTATGCAAACAAAACTCACACACCATACTAACTAATTTTTATGCTTTTTATTACGGTAATATTTTTTGTTCAGTAAACAATGCGTGCGTTAGCAGCCGCGTCACTCTTTAACTAGAAATACCATCTTTTCCCCCTCTGATAGACTCATTTTGTTCTTGAGCTACGAACAACTATAACCATTTTAAAGAGCTCAAAATCTCCTGTGGAATGAGCTAACTTGCACATTGATACCATGAAGCTTGAGTGTTTTACCAATGATAAAGTGTCACAAAAACAGGCGACTTTGTGTACCTCTAAC
>NW_003553514.1:0-1821 GCF_000090795.2 Amphimedon queenslandica | reverse complement strand
TGTAGAGGTTACAATAATAGACAGGGTCATATACAGTAATATGGTAGGAAGCAATGGTAATAGATTATTAGTTAATGGTATGGTATTTAGTATTAAGTTAAGTTGTCTTATGTTGTGTGGTCATACTGCATAAGTTGTAGGTAGGTAATGTTATGGTATTGAGAGAGGAATGTACTTTGTATAGCAATGAGGTTAGTATGGGTATAGGTACATGATATGATTTTTATTGTGTCATATTAAGGTTCATAAGTGATAAGTCAGTATAGGCAATGAAGGATAAGAACATACCCACTTATATAGCAAGGTTAATATATGATGTAGATAACATTAACGGTTGTACATAGGTAATAGTATAGTATTAAGATATTATACTGGTATAGCAGAATTAATGCAATGTATCGTGTTGGTATCATTATGTCATATTAAGGATTGATCATAATGTTATAAGTTGTATGTATAGGAATGGTACACTATTAAGATAAAAAAATGTACTTATATATAGCAAGGTTAATAATTATGGTATAGGTCTATAATTTGGTTTTCATCAAATGGTTTTGGTATATGTAAAGGGTCATAGGTTATATAAGTAACTGCAGTGTGGAGATATCTCACTATTCAAGTATTTTCTCAACATGTACTGTTTAGCTATTATTGGTGTGTTTGTATAATATTGGTTGTCCCTTACTGGTTCTGTATGTATGTACATGTACCAGTGCCCATATTTCATATTCTTTTTTTTAATATGTTGGTGTCTGCATGTACACGTGTGCATTATGTTTTTGTTCGTGTTTGTACACGTGTCGTCGTGTTTGTACACGTGTCCTCACGTAGCGTAAAACTGCAACGTCTCCTGGTCTCCAGTCTTGCTTTCTCTGGACAATGTTGGATCACTCCACCTGCTTGCAAGAAAACTTCAATCTATTTTGGTATTTTCAATCACATCGAAGTATCGTTTGTTACCATGCATCATGAATTAATTCAGTACCTTGTGAGAGCTAGTGTATCAATCAAGAGCATTCCATATGATTTACTAATGGCTTTTTGGAAGGACATCAGCTAACAAGGAGGTTGTCACTGATGTGGACACAGCTATAGTACTTTCCACTGCTATCATAGCATTGAGGCTCAAGCATCCAGCACTAATCTACAGTTTACAATATTAATTGAATCTTCATCTAATACTAGCATTCTGAGAGGAGGAAGGAGAAGAACTGATAGACTACCAGAGGAGGAGAGGAGAACATATCCGAGCTGTTTCGGATTAAATGAAGACATGAGCATATTTTTCCACTGTATGGGTTGAACTACCCTTTTTTACAGTGACCTGCTTTTAGTCCCGATCATGTGAGAGGGAAGGGGAGGGTCAGCGGAGGGGAGAGGGTTTCACCCAGGAGTGTGGGAGAAGTCGTGTCCCCCTTTTGGGTCGGATCGAGGCACCCAGTATCTCATGCTTGGAACCCTCTCTTCTCCTCTTTCACTCTCTTTCCTTTTTATGTGATATGGACTCTAAGCAGAAGAAAGGATCAGACTTTTCTTTTTCTTTTTTCGTCTTGATCCTTTAACTACTTAAAAGCAGGCAAACACTATACAGTTGAGCTAAGCCAGGTTACGGTGGGTAGATTGGTGAGGTTTGCGATGCAGGTAGCTTGATGAACCTGGGCACTAGCTTCCTAATTCTCATTCTGATCTCTTTCTCGATCCCGTGGCTTTGACTTAGGATCAATTGTTTAGTGTTTACTTCACCTTTCAAAATAATTCAGTAACTCTCATTGTAGGTTTATATACTATATCCCAGTTCAGTTTGGGACGGAAGTGGAAGCA
>NW_003553513.1:0-1822 GCF_000090795.2 Amphimedon queenslandica | reverse complement strand
TAATTTTGTGATTTTAATTTTGCTGGTGTAGGTAATATAAGTATTATTGCTTTTTAAATTTAAATTAATAAATTTAATTTCCAGCAAAACAGTAAATCTCCAAGTTTTAGGTATCATTGAATGGGGGCATACTCTCCTTTATCTATTGACAACTAGAATTGTTTAACTTAGTCTTATATTTTGTGAAATACATGTATGAACTCGATATTAATTACACCATTGTTAACCCCAAGGTTGGTTTTTGCTTGCTATAGGTTATATATGTGAACTAAGTCCTTGTCAGAATGGAGGTAGATGTACACTTGTTTCAGCTCCTTCTAATTGCACCTGTGACTGTACTGTTACTGGCTATCAAGGAATCAATTGCTCAACCCCTATTCGTAAGTACAATATTCTTAGTAATTTATCTCCTTATCCACTCTCTTTTATGAGATTTGCTGCATGGCTTTACATCAACATCAATAAACTTGCTTACATGTCTATATTTAAGCATGTACCTCATATTATGTCATCTGTATTTACTGCATTTCAGTATTCTTTGACCTTTGCATTAGTCCAGAGAATTTGTATTGTTAGTGTAATTAAGGTAATCATAATTATTTTATCTCTCTCACTTGTCACTTACCTTTTCTTTATACCATACACGCCATATATTTCGCGGGCATAAAATTTCGCTATTTGGCTGCATTTTTGTATTTGCGAATAAAAATTTTGTGATTTTAATGTAATTACCACACCTACTATACAATCAGCATGCTGTTTTGTGGATTTTAATTTTGCAGATTTTACCAAAACACGAAAATGGGGAAATTTAATCCCTGCGAAATATATGGCGTATACGGTACCTTCTCTCCTTCAGTAATAGTATCATTTGTAATATTCAATTCTTTGATTTCTGTTTGATGTAAATTACTAGGTTTGCTTAATTAAATGTCTAAGCATTTATTTTTAACTGCACAAAAATTTTGCATAAAAATGCCAGCAAATGCCAGGGCACCTGTACTGGAAAAAATTTGCATATCTATGACTGGATGATATTATAGTGATGGTTGTTTATTTGAGCTAAGCATTTGAGCAAATATACTCACTATTAGAATAATGCATTTCTCAAAAATTGATAGTACTGGAAATTTAAAATAATGTTACAAATACCAATATTAGTATTGTGGTAGCGTTACTAAGTAGGATCCATGTATAGTATATTTCCAATTCTTTACAGCATGTATAACTGGATCACTCCGTCTTGTCAATGGTTCACATGATTGGGAAGGAAGAGTGGAAGTGTGTGTTAGTGGATCATGGGGCACTGTCTGTGATAATAACTGGGACTCCACTGATGCAGCAGTAGTGTGTAGACAACTAGGCTGGGGAACAAGTGAGTTGATTCTTTGTGTGAGCTGATTCATCACAATATGTTATCACAGATGGAACTGCTCTATCAAATGCTTACTTTGGTCAGGGTAATGGTAGTATTCACCTGGATAGTGTTCAGTGCTTAGGAACTGAACATAATTTATTGACAAACTGCACACACTCAACCACCCACAACTGTGGACACTCTAAGGATGCTGGAGTAGCTTGTTACAGTGAGTTAAAATTTAATTGCATTGTTAAGCATGGGTTTATTACTTTAGCTTGCACTCCTGGTACTGTGCGTCTTGTTAATGGAGCAAACTCAACTGAAGGAAGAGTAGAATTGTGTCATAATAGAAGGTGGGGTACAGTCTGTGATGACTACTGGGACAAAACTGATGCTAGTGTTGTATGTAGACAGCTAGGATATGATTCAGGTAAGGAAAGATTAGATTGCACTGTGACTGCC
>NW_003553512.1:0-1822 GCF_000090795.2 Amphimedon queenslandica | reverse complement strand
TAAAACAAATGATGGCTCCTCAAGCTCATACTTATTCTTTTCTGCCATTATATTTCTTGCAACTGAAATCACAGAATCTGTTCTAAATTTTCACAAGTGTTTGTGCAGATGTGGTTACAGCAGTATTTATTATCACTATTGACACATAATATCAAACTGCTACAGTAGCATGTACTGTCATAATTTGTAGTAATGTTCCATAAAAGGGCAAGTAATACAGAGTAATGGTAGCTTCATTTTGCGTGGATATGTTCCTATAAATGACTGTGTACCTGATGCTGATAAAGAATACTTACTACAATATACCTAATATTATGTACTCTTGCTATTATGTAGTCATGGACATGATTGTGACAATACTCAGTTTCAGTATAACCGGCTGCTATTCATGACCAAACATGTACATGTGCTTAACTTTTATAGTTTTTAGTCGTTGATGAAGTTTTCTAAATATAGCTTACTCCAAGTGATATTAACTCTCTTTTTTGTAAATATTCATTGTAGCGAGCCTCTTACTTAAGCTTCAAAAAATACCTTCATAATGTATTGCTGTGCGTAAATGGAAGTGGATGTTTGTCTGGTGCATATCTAAATTTAACTGTAATATATATATATATGTCATCTCATCTCACCAATGGTAAACATGTCTGATTGATTCTGGTAAACATGATTATGAATAGGCTTGACCCGTCAACTGTTGCTTTGACTTGTACTGTACTTTGACTTAATAAAATAAACTGAGACATTGTCGTATTGAATATCACCTTGTGTTATATATTGTCATTGTGCTGATTGTTGCTCATGTCAACTTTGCAATCTTGACCAAATTGTTTGGCCTTGAAGTGCTACCAATAGATAGTTAAGAAGGTATATTTTAAGGCAAGCTTCCAGTCATCAGGCCAGAATGGAAATCATTTCAATTGACTAGTACTAGCACTACTATATAGGTCTACTCCTGACAAGTACTCATTAAAAAAAGCAAAAAGCTCAGTTACTTTGTCAGACACAAAAAGTTAAAAGATAAAATATAAATAAGGACACAATGCCTCTATCACAAAGAACTATAAATTCATTTTAAAGAAAAGTTAAAATTATAAATTATAATGAAGACCGGTTCTGTGCTAATGAAGAAGTATTGATTTCAATGATTCTTGATCTTCAAGAGTAAACCCAATTGATTCGAGATACTGACTGGTACTACCATATCTAATGAAAATAAAAAACAACTTGGGTATTTTGTGTATGTAAATCAAATTTTGTACGTGAAGGGTAGTGAAAATGGCAATTTCAGTAAAAAGTCTAACTCATTGTATTTATAATTTTGCACATTTTACTGTTTTAGTAAATTTTCAGAGATGAGCCACTGCTGACTTACAAAAAACTCATCCCATGCTAAATCTGCATTAATATACACTGAACTATGATCTGTACAATGCATTCACAAGCTACAAGTACATGTATCTGCATCAGGGTTTCCCACAGGATTTTGGCATAGTGCTCAGTAGCTTCTTGTCAGTGGATAGTCAAATTACTCAAAATTTGGCCCAACTATAAAGTAGTACAGTGTATTTGGACAAAATCACTAGGAGAGAATTTCCCATTAGCCAAATTTTGTCAAAAATAAAAAGGAGAGGATTCTCCAATTTTTTCTGATGCATATACATGTACTTTTGTTGTGTAGAAACTTTAACTGATTCCGATCAAGTTTGGGTTTTTACAAATTTTAATAGTTGCTTTAAATGCCATGTACTGTAGTATTGCCTGTCAGCTCATGAAGCATGCATGCTTTGTGGGAAATCCTGTTATATCAAGCTTATCGATA
>NW_003553511.1:0-1822 GCF_000090795.2 Amphimedon queenslandica | reverse complement strand
GAGCTGCGTTCCTGTTACCTCGTCGCCAGTTATGTTGTATATTTGCCTAGTCTCAAAATCAATAAAATAAAAACAATTACAAGCAATAAGAAAATAGAGACAGACAGAAGGACATACACAATAAAAATAAAGAAGTAAGAGTAGGGATGAACAAAAGAAGAATAACACACTGTAGGAATAAAGAAAGAGAAAGAATAAGAGAGAATTTACAATCAATACAGAAAGAAACATACAATATAGAATCAAGCAATATGGAATCAAATAATAAGGAATGAATGAACAATGTAGCTCACGCTACCAATGAAACTGAAGTGAATTGTAGGAGAACGGAAGAGAGAGAACGAACGAGTGAAGACTACAACTGATTCTCAAGAATTAGATGATTGCAGGATTATTTATATGGAGGATGTGTGGTTATTAAATGTTATTATATTACAGTTAATTAAATAGACCAGGCAGTTACCACACAAAACAAATTACATGTACATGTACATGTATTCTCATTAGCAGCTAAAACATAAACAGAGAATTTATCACAGGTTAGTTTGTACATGTACACTCATGAGTACAGGCTTCTTCAATTTAGGCTATTATTATCAGGACCTGCTCAGGATCTATCACTTTTTATTCTCCAGTTTATCATACGTACATGTACATACAGACCAGGAATAGTCTCGCAATACATGTACTTAACTGATTCTATAGAAATTAAGTTAAATGTGTCATTATTATGAGCAACAATCTACCAATAAGACACATGCATGTACATGTAATGGGTATGACATAGTTTTCTACATGTACATGTTTTTGAGAAAGGAAACATGTACAAAGTTTACCAATACATACAAGTACATACCAGTACACATACCAAGTGTACTGTGTACATCAGTGTGGCTCACATCAGCTGTGAGGGACTGTACTGTACATGCATAAGAGTACATAAGAGGAACAATAGTAACCTAATAGTGGGATACAACTACCATGCATTAATATACACATTATACACTATAAGCTATTGCTACATAACTCATACACAATTTAATTCATAGAAGAAGCTAATAGTGAATGTACATGCTGTAACTGTATCAACAATACAAAAGGTTAGGTTTCTAACAAAGGAGAGGGATCAAGCATCATAAGACACCAAAATGACACTACTAATGTTTTACGGTCATTGGGTAAACAATGATACTAACATGTGACATCACATACAATTACTATGAAGGAGCAAGTACTGACCATCATGCCACTCCCTCTACATCTTACATCATACATCAATAGGGAAGGAATGGACAACAGATAATCATGTGACACATTTTTATTATTTAAATTAATGTACACATGGTAAGGGAGGAAGCAGTAGCTGATGACTCAAGCTGTTTCATAAAATTTACTAACAATACAGTACTACATACAGTATAATAACATCAGTTAAATAAACTAATAAATACATTACCTGAGTGTACTCTCAGTATTGTGGGAGTGTCAGAATGACCTCTTTGTTCAGCCCAATCAAGAGCAGTCTTACCCTCCTATACAAGGTAAACATTGATTAACATGATAGTACAATGTTATCACAATCAAACTAAAAACCAACTTTAATTGTTGGTCTGTCTTCAATACTCCATAGTATTGAGTATGTTAGAGACAGTGGAGGTACATTTAGTGTACAAGTATACATTTTACTGATATAAATAATTGCATGTACAATACTACTAGTCTACATGTACATGTACATGTATATTTACACTGTTGCAGTATCAATAAAATGTTCTTGGTTATAGCCATAAACTCAGTTACTATTACATGTAGATTGAGAAAC
>NW_003553510.1:0-1822 GCF_000090795.2 Amphimedon queenslandica | reverse complement strand
TATGCGCCCTTGAGTATTTATAAACCTCGAATACTTAAGTTGCATGGCTTGCCTTTCCGGTAGTATCCAGTGATACTGAGCTAACAGTGTGAAGGCCTCCAAAGCATAGTTCCAATGACTAGTAGCTCTAAACATAATCAGCATATACTTCCAGCAATTAAATACTCTGTCTCCATCCCCCTCCCGTATTGCGTCGTGATACTCCATATAAAAGAGTCCAAGACTAATCATTTCTTTTGCATATTCATAAACATGATCTTCTGGATCTATTTTCCTGTCTGAGTTAAATGTTGACAAATCAACATATTCCGATGCAATTTCTTCAGAAAATGTAATAATCCATTCCTTCCTTTCTTCCTTAGTATTGCCAATATCCAGAACATCTACTGATGGAGAGCTATCTATTTCTTTCATTTTTAACTTTTGCATAGCAACACATAACACATATGACGTGGTAACCAAATTTAAGAAATCTTCAGTTGCATTGACATCTTTTTTCGGGTCTGAGACAACATTTCTTCTGTTAATAAGGTTTCTTAACTGCTGCAGTGTTCCATGGTCAGTAATTGACACAGTGCTGTATAATCGCTTCCATATTATCTATAAAATGTGACCATAATTGACAAAAGGTACCTTATGGCGGATTTTAAAATTCATCATTATAATGAAAAATATCAACCTGTGAGTGCACTGTTAGACAATCATTAATTCTATAAGTTACATAGTAACTTTTTGCATCCTCTGGAGTAATTTCGTGATAAATGAAGCTCAGTAAGTTGGATTTTTGAGGCTATAAAGACCAATTTTCCTATCCGACATAAGGTACCTTTTGTCAATTATGGTCACAAATACAATGAACATTATACTTTGTGTAAGAATATACCTCTAGCAAAATGACTTTTGTATGCCAATCTTCTGAAACAGGTAGTAAACCAGTGAGTCGCTTTGAATCAGTGGTTGAATTCATCCGAATCATTTTGGACCCACGTGCCCTAGCAGCAGTCATTTGATCACCACCTAACAAAACCTGGTGGTGTACTTCACGCATCAAGCCATCATGCTCAACAATTTTCTTAGGAATATACCTACATTACAGCATAAGATGAGGCTTACACAGCGAAAAAATTACTTTTCAAGTTTATCCAATATTTGTAAAAATTCATCGTAACTTCTTTCACTGTGCAAATAAATTCCTAAATTCACCTATACATGCATGTATGATAATGGTGACTTTGAAATTAATTACACTATTTTGACGTACCACCTCTGACTTTGTGCTCATTTCTTTAGTAAATTTGTGCTTGATGTGGTACTCAACAGCATCCTCAAAATGCAGCTTGAAGAATGAAATATTCTTAACAAGAATACGAGCAACTAGAACTGCCATATTGCGTATAATTGACAATTTGTTGTCATTTGAAGGTAGTATTGAACCCATATCAGGTTCTAGATCAATTAAAGGTGCTTCTTCTGTAACGCAAATACAATGTATATATTATATTACTTAACTGTACTTTTACCTGAACATAAGGACATATCAATTCTGTCAAGAACAGCATAAGAATTGAAATAATTGAAACTCTGACTTTGTTTTGAGATTGTCATGTTCCTAGGCTTAACTGTTTTGTCAATGTTGTCACCACATAGTTTGAAACCATTCCATTTGGCTTCACTGATCACTTCATCATCACGTCTTACTAAAATAGGATTGTCAGTTTCATCACCATTACATGTCTCCATCAATTCTGTTTCCTCAGCAGCATCAACAGCTGAACAATCAACAGCATAGCATCGTCAACATCATCATCAAATAAAAAATCAT
>NW_003553509.1:0-1823 GCF_000090795.2 Amphimedon queenslandica | reverse complement strand
AAATTACCCCAAATTTTAATTTCATTTTCTGATACATATTGATGTACTTATACTGTGTAGCAAGTTTGAGCCAATTCTGACTTCAATTTTTCAAGTTACGGCCATTTTAAGAAAGTAGCAAAAATTTTAATATTAACCTTTTGGCTCCGAAATCACTCTCAGTTGTTCCTAGGGTTCTCATATTGTTTCTGGTTGTTCGTTTGGTTCAATCTTTCACTGGAACTCCGGCACTGGACGACTCCTTCAAGAGCTGCTTCCTTTTCCTCCTCAAGACGACCAATCAGATTTGAACGAAGACCGTCAAGTAGGTGTGGTCAGAATATGTACCTCCAGTGAATATATAATTGGATTGTTACGGGACAACTGCATAAGAATATGGAACAAAGAAGATGGACATCTTTGCAATATAATAGAAATGGTTAGTGTGTATGTAATACCTTATATCTGAGAGGACTTTTAAATCTACACAGTCCAATAATTTTCAGTTTTATTATTAATTTATTTATTGTATTTATTTATTATTTATTTATTATTTTCTTTATTATTACTATTTAGGATTCTTTTACTCATGACGTCACAGTGATAGATTCTCATCACATTGCAATTGCACTACAAGTAAATTAAACTATAACGTCACTTTCACTTTATCTCTCCCTTCTAGTCTCAACTTGTCATTTATGATATTCAAAGAAGATCTGAGGTTGGTCGTAAAGACCTCGCCTCCAGCTCCTCCCCCCTCATTAGGCACCTGTCAGCCATTGATTCCTCGAACCTCCTCTGCTCCAGTGGGGCTGATCTACAGCTGGTCCCTTCTGGACTCAAGATTAAAAGCGAATAGTTGATTAACCTCCTAATATTCTGTGGACATATTATTACTTTCTCTTCAAATTTATATGCCATCAATAATCACTTATTTTTATTATTATTTGTTTGCAAAAATAACGTATCATATAGTTTTATTTTGGACTCCAGTGCCTCCTAGTGGCATTTGATCTCAGCCTCTGCAACTGTAGCAGCCAACTGGAACTATAGTTTAACGTAATTTCAATAATAAAATAAGAAGTGGTCATAAATATAAGGTATATGTATGTACATGGACAATCAGACAATAACAATCAATTATTAGTACATTAATTTAATTGTTTTAAACTTCAGATGATCCTCTTTTCCTGTGACCAGAGAAAAACTCAGTCTTCTTCCTCACTCTCCTTCCCTCCCCCACTTCACTCCATAGCTCAATAGGATAACCATAATATCCTCCTAGATAATCCATGTTCATCTCATGACTCATCCTCACTGCATATGGATACTGCCTCTGCTGTCTTCTCTTCTTAGCTGCGTCACTCATAGTTGAGCTTGGAGTTGTGGTTGGAGTCTCCTGCCCCGAGAAAGGACGTCCTTTACTGTAGTACGGTCGGTCTTCTTGACAGAGTAGTGTTTTTCTAATTTTATTTCTTGCAAAACAGTTAGATATGAAGTAGTACCCGCTAGTAAGTAGCATCATTCCACACAGGAGGGATATGAGTACTTCTGACTGCTGGTGTGCAGTGATGAAGTGTATCGCTATCATACCACTGAAGAACACTGTCTCAATCAGTAGACCAAAGAGCTGGTAATATGACGAAGTGTTTATCACAAAGCTACTGCAGGCCAGGAGTGGGAATGCAATGAGTAATAGAAGGACCAGGAGAAGACTACTGACTAGACACAAATATACGAAATAATTTGGAAAAGCAAAGCTCTCAATCCAGCAGCTAGTGAAAAAAAGAAGAGACATTTTTAAATTAAAAATTTTGTGCAATTACAACTTTCCTTGTTAACAC
>NW_003553508.1:0-1823 GCF_000090795.2 Amphimedon queenslandica | reverse complement strand
TTGGTCGGGTTAAAGTATGTAGAATTTTGAGGTTAGCTAGCCCCGACTTTATGATAACAGCCTTTGTAAGACACTCACAAAGGCTCTCCACTCCTCCAGCAAAGCCATGGGTTGCAGTAAAGCAGAATGGTACTGTGGTTTGTGCTCATTGTTCTTGTATGGCAGGCCTTGGCGAGGCATGCTCACACATTGCTGCTTTACTCTTTACACTTGAGGCAAACACAAAAATGATACAAAACACTACTTGTACATCATTACCATGCTCGTGGTTGCCACCAGCTTTTCAAGATGTTTCATATGCTAAGCTCTCAAACATTGATTTTTCAAATCCACAATCCAAAAAGATAAAATTGGAGTCACCACCTACAAATAAAAAAACAGTCACTGTGCCTACAGAAAAGCAGCTTGCCACTTTATTTCAAGAATTGTCCAAAGCTGGAAAACCTGCAGTTCTTTCAATTATTCCTCATTATACTCATTTGTTTGTTCCTTTATGCATTCGAGGAATTATTCCAAAGCCATTGTCCTATCTTTACAACAAAGAGTGCTTAAATTTCACTTATATCCAGCTTCTCAATCACTGTGATACTGTATTTCGAAACTACTCCATTACAGCTGAAATGGCTCAGAATGTTGAAAAGCAAACTCGAGGGCAATCTCATTCCAGAATATGGTTCCAACAGCGAGCTGGACGAGTGACTGCTTCTAAGCTAAAGGCAGCAGTATGCACATCCAATTCACAGCCATCAACATCTTTGATAAAATCTATCTGCTACCCTGAAAGTCACTGCTTCAGAAGCATTTCCACATCCTGGGGTTGTGAACATGAAACTTCTGCAATTGCAGAATACAAGTTAAAGGAAGGAAGCAGGCACATAGATTTTGTAACCTCTAACAGTGGATTGGTCATTCATCCATCCTATCCATTTATGGGTGCTTCACCAGACAGTTATGTAGAATGTAAATGCTGTGGGAAAGGTGTAGTGGAAGTGAAGTGCCCATATTCATGTAAAGAGAAGCTACTTAATGAGAGAGTAGCTGAAGGCTCATTTTTCTTGAAAGATGATGGAGAATCATTGTTTTTAGACATTTATCACTCCTACTACTTTCAAGTTCAAGCCCAGATCAAGTTTAGCTGTGTTTCATATTGTGATTTTGTTGTTTGGACCAACAAATCTTTGTTCATACAGAGAGTCTACCCTGATGAGCCTTTTATAAGTACTGTCTTGGAGGTAGCTAACAGCTTTGTCAAGGTTGGCATACTACCAGAGATAATTGGAAAACATTATTCCAAAATACCAGTTATCACATCAACTTTATGTGAACCAGTACAGGACAATGAGATGTCAGACCAAGACAGATTGTGGTGCTACTGCCAAGAACCGGAAGACGAGCGAGAAATGATTTGCTGTGATGAGCACACCTGTCGCATTCAATGGTTCCATGTTAGTTGTCTACATATAAGACAAATACCCAAAGGGAAATGGTATTGTCCAGATTGCAGAAGGCTCAAAACAAGGCTAAACACTACATCAAAATAACCTGGCTTTATCTATTATTATCTATTTATATCATTATCTTTCTATCTATCATTTCCTTTTATTTCCTTTCCCTTCTTGTTCCCTTCCTCTACTCTTCTAACCTATCCTACCCGCTAAACCTATCCTACTCTATCCCTTATTATTATTCATAGATTATGTAAGAACATAATATTGTATTTGAATAATAGTATTCAAAGATTATGATGATGAGGTTCACATACAAGAAATCAGGCCAGCCTGAAAAAAAGAGAGAGGGGAGGGATAAATAATGATATTAATGAT
>NW_003553507.1:0-1823 GCF_000090795.2 Amphimedon queenslandica | reverse complement strand
CAGTGTTTCCCAGTAAATTTTTCATCACATACACACAAGAAATCCCCATTTAGACTCTCACATATTCCATTCTGACAAGGAAATGGTTGACAGTAATTTTGAGGTGGCAGTACTGAAGTTGAAGACAATGAGATTTAATATGAAGTATTATTTTAAAATGTAACATACCTTCATCTAATGGATCTATCACCAGTGTATAAGAAGTATCCAGTATATCTCCAATATTAGCTTCATTATCAGCTCTGCATGAATAGCTGCCATCATCTATACCTCTTACAAGATCAGTAATTGTCAGAGTACTAGTTATTTGTTGGATATCCGAAATTTTTCGAAATCCTTCAATCTCTTGTGATGTTGAAATTACTCTCTTTCTGCTCTCAATAATTAGTTGTCCATCTTTCCTCCAAACTATTTTTGGTCGTGGAAGGCCATCAGCAGTGCAGTTAAAGGTTACATTTTGACCACTCTTTCTTTCTTTCTCTTCTCCGTTATAGCTTAATAAGACTGCTGGTACTGTGTAGAGATATAACAATACAATTTATTGTTATTATTATTATTATACTAACCAAAAACATCCAGCTCAGTAGCCATTGATGTCACAATTCCAGCTTCAGTTGTGACTATTATTCTGTACAATCCTCTGTCATTTACATTGATTGATGAAAAAACTCTATAAAGCTTGCTACCAGGAGTACTAGAATATGTATTGTTAGTAATTGACTTAAACTCCCATTTAATGTTAGTAATATTTTTAATATCTTCTTTGTTTGTGATTGTGAATGAAATATTTGCTGTTTCCTTCCACACTGCTTCAATTTTTTCATTATCTGGTTGTATGTTTGCTGGAACTTAATTATTAAATACCATTATTACTATAAAATAAAATTTTATATAGCTTACAGTGTATTGTAATGTAGGCAGTTGCATTGATAGATTTTTTCTCAACTAAATCATTTGATGCCTGACACATGTAATTTCCTTGTGATGTTCTTTCACTATTCTCTATAGTGAGAACGCTTGATACTCTATTGTCTGAAATAACATTATTAATAATATATTGACTGTCAATGACATTGACTCCTTCCTTTAACCATGTTACTACTGGTCGTGGTACACCAAACACTAAGCATTGTAGATTAATACTTTTACCAATCACAACAGCTTTGTCTGTCAATGTTGCATCATAAAATGTTGGAGGCACTAATATAAACAACAAAATAAATAAAAATGTTAAAAATAATTGTGTTACCTTGAACTGATAGCATTACTCTGTCACTTGTGGCATCATCAAACGCATCAGATGTGCCACAGTAATATACTCCAGCATCATTTACTGAGACATTATAAATGTACAGTAGGTTTGATCTTGTAATGTTATACTTCATACTATTACTTAGCTTGCTACCATTGAAATGCCAGTTAATTGTTGAAGGAGGAAATGCTCTACTACAATTCAATTGTACAGTTGTATCATGCAGTGCTTGAACTGTTGTAGTCATGTATACATATGGCCCTATAAAATTTTAAATGCTATTATATCAAATATTCAATGTGGAGCTAACCTTCTGGAGAAGGTGATGGGGAAGGAAAAGATGTACTCGACTGAAATGTGGCTGTCGTTGTTGTTTCTGTGAGAGATATCACTGAAGTCTGTACTGATGATGCTTGATTGATTGATGGTAATGTGCTTGATACATTAATGGATGATTCAATAACTGATTGACTTATGGATGGAGATGGTGTGATGGGTTTTGTAATACTACTTGTGAACAGCCCTGTGTTCAACTCACTTGTAGATAGCTCTGTGCTTAATTGACTCGTTG
>NW_003553506.1:0-1823 GCF_000090795.2 Amphimedon queenslandica | reverse complement strand
ACAGAATAATAAACAAGATATGTATTGTTCTTACATGTATCTATCCATTGTCTTATGAATTGCTTTAAGGTATTAAAAGGTGGAGGATNTGAGACAGTATTTATTCCAGTTTTATCATTTAAATACACTGACAGTAAAACTAATGGACTGCTTGATGCTATCACGTCACCTTTAAAATATTCAGGTGTTTGTTTATTCTTTTATTATTGTTTAATAGCATTGCTATTCGTCATATGCTTTGTTGTTTAGGTGTCATATTTACTAGTCAGACAGCTGTCAATGCCCTTGTAGATATGATTGAAAAGGAGAAATTAGTGATTGGTATGTTAACACAGAATTATAGAGACAGATGGCGAGAGAGAGGAAGTCCATATATCTATTATTATCACTGTGCAGTGTGGACATAATGCTTGTACCAATGTGTGTTAGTGTATGGACCATATATCAGAGCATTATATTACTGTGTATAATGTAGTGAGTGGATCATATTGAGTGTATTATTAGTAACACGATAGCGTTACTATAAGTAGGATTCATCCTAAAATAAAATTAATTTATAGTATACAGCACATTTATGTACCTGTGTTTATGTAGAGGCTGATAAATGGACTGTTGTTTTTGTGGTTGGACCATCTACCAAGGAATGTGGTATGCTGTCTATTTAATAATGACTCCATGGTTAATTGAATTCTTCTAGTTGAGCGTCAGTTAGGATTACAAGTTACAGCTGGTGGAGTAGCCGGTAATGCACAACTGCTGTCTTCTATCATTATTGAATGTATGTGCTTGTACGTATGATTGATGAGGGTACACACATTCCCTGCATGCATTCATATTGATGTCATTTTGCCGAGAATTAAGTTTGAGTTAATTTTGATCAAATAAGATGAGTGAGATAAATAAATTATACATATTGATGTCCTTATGCTCCGTAGAAAGCTTGAGCCGATTCCGAGCTCGAATTCTTGATTTATGGCCATTTTTAAAATGAGCCGATTTCTAAAAAATACACTGTACTATAGCCCATGGTTTTTCCCAAAAAATGGCTCCAAAATCACCCCCCATTTTTATTACATTTTCTGATGCATATTGATATACTTATGCTATGTAGAAAGTTTGAGCTGATTCTGACTTCAAATTTTCAAGTTACGGCCATTTTAAGAAAATTTCAAAATTTCGAAAAATACCCAAGGCTATAGCCCATGCCTTTTTCCAAAAAATGGCTCCGAAATCACCCCCAGTTTTTATTACATTTTTTGATACATATTGATGCACTTATGCTCTGTAGAAAGTTTGGGCTGATTCCAACAAGAAATTTTTGAGTTATAACCATTTTAAAGAATGAGTTAACTTCTAAAAAATACCCTGTACTATAGCCCGCACTTTTTCTTTAAAAATGGCTCCGAAATTACCCCCTATTTTTATTAGATTTTCTAATGCATACATGTATTGATTAATGTCCTCCTGTAGATGTAAAGAAGGCTCCTATTGACAAGCCGTTCTTGTTTCCCTGTGGTAATATGAAGAGAGATACTCTGCCTGTGAGTCTATCAGAGAATGGCATACCTCTTGAAACCATTGAGTGCTATCAAACCATACAAGACCCCAACATTGAGAGTGAAATCAGCAATAAGGTAATGACTACTTACACTTTAACTTCTTGGTATTGCAGATATGCTTTGTGACCAATCCTAATATTATTACTAATATTATTATCAACTGACACGTACATGTAGGGTTATACATATTCTGTCTAATTATGATCGACGCTATAATTCTATTATTATTATAATTACTATTAATTGTCTAGTGTCATAAATGGA
>NW_003553505.1:0-1824 GCF_000090795.2 Amphimedon queenslandica | reverse complement strand
AACAAGACAGAAAGTTGATGATGATAGAAAACACGAGTATCCTACTTAATCTTACCTACTGTAGTCATCTCTTTATCAATTTTTAAAGTTGCTCAATAATTAGGCCAAAGTCCTTGTACAGTACAGGGTCATTGTCCAAATTTTGCTCAAAATGAAAAGGAGAAAATTCTCTATTTTTATAATTTTAAAAATACATATACATGTTCGTATATTGCATGGAAAGTTTGGACTGATTCCAATCAAATTTGGTTTTTTAATGAATTCTTAAAGTTGCTCCCAAATTGGATCTCAAAGTCCCTGTACTATAGTACACATGATTCGTTGTTCCTTAGCTACTGGTTAGAATTGAAGCTGCTATAGTTCGTATAATGAAGGCTCGTAAGAGACTCCCTCACAACAGTTTAGTGGCCGAGTGTGTGGAACAACTTAAGAACCGGTTCCCTCCTAACGCTATGATCATTAAGAGAAGAATTGAAAGTTTAATTGAAAGAGATTATCTATCAAGATCACCTGATGACAGGTAAGGCAATAATAATAAATGAATGAATAAGATTAATTTATTGTACATGTACATGTAATTGTGTACCATTTTTTGTACTTTTTGAGTATGAAAGTGCTTGCAAATTTTGTGTTTTGTTCTTCAGAAATTTAGATTTTTCTTTTTGTATTGTTTTATTGTAGGAAAGTTTATATATATATGCCATAGGATCAAATTCACTCTCTCTCTCTCCTTTTCTCTGTTTGTAACTTTTTTCAAATTTGTACTGTATCATTATTATTATTATTATTATTATTATTATTTTGTTGATGATATTCTGTTAGTTTTCATTATGACACGAGAATCATCAATGAAACCATTATACGTACACACATTCTGATTATTATTATTATTATTATTATTATTATTATTATTATTATTATTATTATTGTTATTAATTGAATTATTAAAATTAATGTCAATGGATAATAACATGATCATCTTTCCACTTAAGTTGTTCATTATTCATTACTGTGTACAGACAAGGAGCAGAACACAACTGAAGAATGAAAGGTAAGTGTCTACTATTATTATTATTATTATTATTATTATTATTATTATTATTATTATTATTATTATTATTATTATTATTATTATTTACTTGTGGTGAGTTGTGTGTGTTTTCTTTCCACAGTAACTGATGGAAGTAGTTACTATCCACCAGTAGTTGCTGTAATTGTATGTTTAGTGTAGTAACTGGTAGTCCTGATAACTGATTACACTGCACATTGAGCCTCTTTAAGTTACTATAAATAGAACAATACTGTTACTATAAATAGAATAGTTTATTACTAAATAGAACAGCACTGTTACTATAAATAAAATGATTTATTACTACATTTGAATGGTTTTAGAACCTTCTGGTGCTATATATAGAATCATTACTGTTACTATTAATAGTAACACTCATTACCACAGTTGCTGTATGTCCCTTGATATCCATTGGAGGCTATTGTGTGATACATCAAGCTCCTCTAATGAGTACAGCTCAAACAATCTATTTTTAGTAACATTAAATACAGTAGTTATTAACATTAATCCTGTACCCTTGTGGTAGATCAGTTAGTAGGTTGAATGGTATCGATAATAATTGAAGTGACTTTAAACTTCTTATAGCTATAAAGTAACAAATTAGTTAACAATGAAAAATGCATTAATGATAAGGCCACTCCAATTAAATTCATAGTTTCCCGTTGCCCGCCCGCATACTGCCGCGCACCAAATTCATTAAAATCGATTATTTTTCATTATTATGTCTACCAGTACCTCGTGGCTAGTGCAGTGGC
>NW_003553504.1:0-1824 GCF_000090795.2 Amphimedon queenslandica | reverse complement strand
CAGTTTGATGAGTAGTGACAGTTATAGTAACAGTTCTAGTGTTATCATTAGCATTGTCTTGATCTGACACTCCATTTCTTGCCATCACTTGTATTTCATATGTTGTGAATGGAGTTAATCCCATTAGTTTGTAGTTTGTATGTCCTGTACTATATTCAATGATATTGGTTGAGCTTTTAATGCTGATGACATAATAAAGATCAGTTCTGCCTCCATTATAAGTAGGTTCAAGCCAGGAAATGCTAATATTAGTCTTTGTAACTGAAGTATTTGTTAAGTTCTGAGGTGAGCTAGGAGGAGCTATAAAATATTTCACTGCATATTTGATTATGAATCATATTCACTTACCAGTGCAGTTCACAGCGACACCTTCTTGAGGTGTTCTATAATAACCAGACAGACACTGGCAGGACACAGCACCAGGACTAGCTGAGTAGCTGTTATTAGGACAACCATTACATTCACTGTCTCCTGCGACAGACTTATAAGTGCCTTCTTGACAAGCTACAGTAGATATACCAGAGATTATTAACATTATGGACACATGCAGTACACAAGAACATGTTTGGCTGTGACAAAATAAGCATTCATAGTTGCAAAAGTAAACCATAGATGGATAACAAAGTAAACATCATGCAAAGTGACCTTAGCCATTAACATGACTATGTAGTACTATAAACGCACTAAATAAGCATGAATAAAAATCTGCATATAGATCTAGATACCTTGACAAACTGTACCATTAGCTTCATATCCAGCATTACATTGACATGAAGCTGATCCAATCCACACTCCTAATAACCTACACCTTAAACTTAAACTATTTGATGATGTAGGACTAGCATTATCAATACAAGTAGCAATCACATTTTTATCTGGATCGAAGCTCCCTTGAGGAGCTACTGTCTCTGGATAAATAGTTTTATTCAATACTTGATAAGGACAGATATTGTAGAATATGACAATCCGATTAATGACAGTACAAGATCCTTGGTCCCATATAGCCAGATACAGGCCAGAACTAGACACAGCAAATGACTCAGAGTCTGTAGTAGCCCCTTCCTCAGCAGTGTGTATCAGACGAACACCAGCATATGAATAATAACTGATATTCCCTTTATTTGTTTCATCTGGTTCATTAGTTTCATATGTCTGCACTTCAAATGTCTGCTGCTGGGCACACTGCTGGCTTGAGCACACCAAATTTGATGTGAATGTTACATTAATTCTTAATTGGCTTATTCCTGGTTCACTAATATTAATGTATTGTGTTACTAGCCAATTGCTCTGGAATGAAGATGTTCCTCCTGGGATCAGGGTAGCACAAACATTGATTCGATGTAAACATTGTGTTCCTTGATTACCCTCATACCACTACATGAGATAATAATAATAACAATAATAATAACAATCAATAGATCTCACGGAATCAACAAAACCAGCAGCACCAGGTCGACCCACTCCCCCTCCATCATAATCAATAGTTAGCCATGTCCTATTTTCTCCTTCTGCTCCAACAAGAAGAGTTGACTCGTAGTTCTGTGAGTCCAGTAGGATCCTTTCATTAGGAAAAGTGACATTTCTTATTGGTATATCCGAACAATCAGGGTCAGCATCATCAGGAGCAACACTTTGAGAAGAGACACACTGAAAGATATTTAAACTGCCAAGCAGTAGAAGAAAAAAACAGAAAAGAGTAGACATGATATCCTGAAGTGTCCTACTTCCAGTCAGCAAATTGTTTGGTAATACTATTCATGCCTACGTATGACTGTTATTGTCATTAGAGCCACTATCAATAACATTACCATAGTAATAGTGTAT
>NW_003553503.1:0-1824 GCF_000090795.2 Amphimedon queenslandica | reverse complement strand
TTACTCTACTATGCTACTATTGGCTATTAGTTTCTTTGGACAAAATTTGGTTATTTCACTCATCTACAAACTGCTTTTCATAGGAAATACAGTAACTTGCACACATGTATGTAGTAACAAAGCAATTTACAGGATTGTACCAGTGTATAAAGGATGGGTGTTTCAGTGTTGTATGTGTGTGGTATATAGGACCTCATGAAAATAGTTACTGGAACACACCAATAACACTGAATATCATTATTATTATGTTTGCTATTGCAAAAAGAATATACATTAATCTTCATCAGTGCTGCTATTCCAGTTGCTGTTCTGTAACATGATCTGTTCCCATTCTCTTCTCTCCATCAGTTCTCTCTTTATCTCTGACTTGTTAAACTTTATCTCTCCGTTACCATGACAACATATGTGAACGGCACACAGTATAACATGTATTATTATAATATAATAATAACTAAATCATCATCATCATTCTAGCACTGTTGCTGTAACTAACAGAAGGATATGAACAAGATAATATAATAGAAAATTGAACAATATCAATATTAATATTACAGAATCTTGTATACAGTAGGATGGATGGTGGTGGGTCTACTCCCTGTATCTCTCCATGGTGTGGGGAGAAATGGGAACTACTGAACTGTGATGAAACTGATTGTAATGGAAATGGAGTTTGTACTAATGGTAAGAAAGAAAATGGAAGTAGAAATGCAGAAAGTAGAAGAAAGAGAGGGGAAAACTTTAAGAAAGAAAAACTTTATACTTCTATAACATACAAGGTTTTACTCTTCATTACATTTAGGATCTTGTAAGTGTAAAGCAGGATGGTATGGTAGTCTCTGTGAGAAATGTTAGTCATTCTACTTCACTTTTAAAATGATCTATTTAACTAATTTTTTATTTTTCCTATAACTTGTCCACATAATAGATATGGTCCTGGTTGTGAATACTCTTGTTATTGTAATGATAATGGAGTATGTCATCATGTAACTGGATCATGTATATGAAATACAGGATATACTGGATCACACTGCATGGAAAGTAATGAGCTTATAATGTGCTTAATCCTTTCCCTGTATCATCCTCTTTCTCTTCTTGTATTTTCCTCACTTAGGAATACAGCATAATACTGCATGAGCTTTTGTAACTTGCCACTTTTAATAATTAAACAATCACAAAATAAAATTAAATAATTTAAACTATTAATTCCTTTGTTATGCATAATTGTATTGTTTTTAGTCATTAATTTTGCTTCATTGAATTCCTCTCTACCTAATTCTTTGTACTGGACTATTCTCCCTAGCTCCTTTTCAGTGCATGCTGCTATGTAGTAAATAACCATTAATAGCATTATCATTACAAATAATTCATAGAAAAAATCAGCATAAATACTATGACATAAAAGTAGCTAAAACATTTAATAAGATTAAGCATCACATTTATCACTACTAATATCACTTAATGAATCTAGACTCAAGTTAGAAGGAACACTTCTTATACTACTAATATCTGATGCAGCTGTATGATATCCAGTGGTATGAGAAAATACACTACCAGCATCATCAAGAGTGGCATCATCTTGTTGCTCTAAATTGTATTCCCTTAAGTAACTATAAAGTAATAGAGATATTTCAATAGTTTTTGCAAACTTCAAAGCAGTGTCGCCTTTTCTGGATTCAATAGTTGGATCAGCTTTCCATTCTAATAACAACTTAACTACTTCATAATGTCCTTTATCACTGGCAATCATTAAAGCAGTATGACCTTTTCTGTTTTGAACATTAGGATCAACTTGTCCCTTTAGCAAAAGTTCAACTATTTGAGTGT
>NW_003553502.1:0-1824 GCF_000090795.2 Amphimedon queenslandica | reverse complement strand
GGCTCTATCATGTTCCTATCCATTACTACAATTATGGTTTCAACTGGTTGGGGAAAGACCTGTGCTACATACAAAAACATAACAGACTCAGGTGGTACTCCAAGATCACTCTTTAACATTGACTGCACTGGACCACAATATATCTCTGATTTTGGGCCTTTTGCACCAAATGGTGCAGATTTCATTACAGCTGCTGTAAGTCAATGTATTAGCATTTCTACATATTAAAAGCATTATTTGATGATAGGTATTTGCTGGTGTTGGTGCTGTATTAGCTGCTGGACTTGTTTGCTATTTAATAGCAAAGCAGATGAGGAGGCAAAAAGATGATAATGAAGCTACTCTAAAATACTGAACACTGACTATAACATTCCATTGACTCTGATTGCTAATTTCTTTTTGAATTTTTTAGTGTATTGTCTATCAGTAGTACAAAAAATGGCTGAAGCACAAATGTTGTTATTAACTCATCATTATAGTTATGTGTAAATGAGCATTGATTTAGTTTGCTCCAGTCACTCCCAAACAAGCTACATTAGTGTATCTAAATCACATACCAACTGCCTTATACATCACAAGTGATAGATTTACACTACTTTATTATGCAAGCATAGGTCTGCTTCATACAGTGTAATTATAGTTAGAATAACAAAAGGTTAACATACAGAGCAGAGTTCAATCAGAGGCGAGACTAGGTAGATCCCCTCACAAATAATGCACTGCACAATAGTCGATATTCTTTAGTGCCAGTAGAAGGCGTGACTTTTGGTCACCTTTATGCATATAAAGAAAGCAGTACTTTCTACAATTGTACAGATTCCTTAAAGACAAAGATCTAGTGTCATGATTAGAGCAGCAAATAATAACCAGGTCCTTTTCCTAGCTTTCTTTGTGATTCTTCTAGTGTCATTGGGAGCTGCTGGTACTTCTCTTGGTCTCCTTCAGGCTAACACTGATAATGGGGTAGCGTGTTATTTTTTCATAAATTATTCTCAAGTAATGGACTCAAGTCTGGTAAATTATAATGTACCCACTTGTAAGTTGAGTATAGCAAGTGCTACCATTACTACAATATGTCTGGCTCTGCTAACTGCCATTGAGCTAATCAGTGTTTCAATATCAAAATGTAAGTTCAGTACTAACTTATTAATAATTAATTCCATTTCAGGTTCATTGCTAAGATGATCCAAGTTGGATTCTATGCTGGCTCTATTGTATTTCTATTTATTACCACATTTGTGGTTTCGTCCGGTTGGGGAAGTAGCTGCTTGTCCCTCAATTCAACTAAATATCCTAATTTAGACTGCACTGGACCAAGATATATCCTCGGTTGTGGACCTTATCCACCAAATGGTGCAGATTTCATAACAGCTACTGTAAGTCATGAAATCAAGCACTTTTTATGATCTAATATTTTCATGATAGGTATGTTCTGGTGTTGCTAATGTGTTAACCATCATAACTCTTTCATTTTTTGTTGCGAAGAGGATAAGATCAAGATCGAGTGATGAGTATATGCCACTTATTAAAATAAATGATTATGAACTAACTTAACTATAATAAATACTCACTCTGATGATTGAGTAAATGTTTAGGAATTTGAATTATTTATTGCTACTCAATCAATTTCATAATTTTCACACATACATGTACATTTACATGTACTAGCACAAGGAAGAAAGACAAAAGCATGTTTACTTAGCTTTGTGTATCGTACTTTATTTTTCAGAAAAAAGCATCAACAGGGAAATTTTCAGAAGATAGAATATTTTTAAAATGATCATACGGTCTCATACCTCAAAAAATTTAAGTCAGAATTGGCTC
>NW_003553501.1:0-1824 GCF_000090795.2 Amphimedon queenslandica | reverse complement strand
GAGAGAAGTGTTCTACAGATACCTACTCCTGGTTCTGCGACTGATTGCTGTCTCTACTCTCTACACGTGTCTAAACACGTGTCATAACTATTAATTAATGATCTGTTGCACGCNCAATTTAATGTTTACTTCCTCTACAGTAACGTGTGCATTCTATTTCCGTGAACGTGTCCCTTTAAACTATCATGATCAGATAATGAAAAGAAGAACTGTTTCATAAATAGGATATTAATAGTTACAACTACATTAACAAATCTTTCACCATTTGTTGTTAAAAAATAATTTATTGTCCACAATTTACATGTACAAGTGAATGCATGGTTAAGTTTAGTGTACTGAGAGAGATTGATATTTAGAAAGAGTCACATAGATATAATACAGTTAGGACAAAACCATTTACCCTTTGGGGCTCTTTTGATTCTGACACAAGCGTAATGAAACCATTCAATGTCACATGAAGGATTGTCACATCCTATCATTCGTCCACTAGATTCTTTCTGACATATACAGTACAACTTGTTGGAGCTGGTATTAGTTGAATCGGCATTCACAGATGAAGTATCTGAGTTAGCTAGAGTTGTAGCAGTAGATGGATTAGTATCAATGGTTGTTGTGTTATCAATAGCAGATGGATTAGTATCTGTATTAGCAGCAGCAGTAGTTGAATCTGTGCTACCACCACAAGTCGAAGTAGAGGAAACAGCTAAATTAGGGTCATGTTGATGAGTCAACACTTCCGGTAGGACATACTTTAGGAAAAAACTTTTAAGAAGGGGTACGTACTTATCCATATAATCCTTTTCTTGATAGATTCAATCAACAAATAATACTTTACTTGTCCCACATACAAAGTCACAAAAAGGTAGTTGTTTAACCATCATTTGACCTTGAACTTGATGATAGTAAGCATGTGATGACGATAAGTGAATTGTACCAGTTGTGTCTCTCTCCAAGAAATAATTCCTGTCGTTCAATGCTCCAATAGAAATGGGTAATATTTCCTTGTACTTAAACGGGCATTTTATCTCTAGCAATCCTTCGCCACAGCATTGACATTGAGTTAATCCATCTGGACTGTCTCCAACAAATGGATACGAGGGATGCATCACAAGACCTGAAAACTGAACTGCAAAATTAACATACATTTTTGATTTCATGTACGTAATGTACTCCTTACGAGCCAAATCTTCATGCAATCTACCCCATTTCAATGATGGTATGTTAGGATTCGGTTGAGTACACTACATCAGGGCATTAACAATTGATTTAGGATATGTCCTGCCCATATGATGGAGTACTGACTGGAAATGAGACAAGGTGATGAGGCCTCTTCAATAGTCATGCCATATGTAGCTGGCAGACTAATTTCTGGTTGACTTTTCAAGGAAATCGCATTCCAATTGGGTCACTTTTAGCTTTCTGAAAGTAGTATCAACTAATTCTGACAATCTAGATTCAGGTAATTCACTGTGGCAATGCTGGTATAAGTCAATAAGCTGTTTTGGCAGATTAACATCATGCTCATCGGTAATAAAGTCATTGATAGCAGTGTCCTCAACATAACCATTCACGACAGAGAAAACAGCAGAGTTTGCCATACAAGTGTGCAATGCATCAAGTAAATTCTTCTTCCCAACCTTTATAATCTCTGATTCAAACGATCATCTATTTACAATCCGTCTCTCTTCTGCCAAAGTAGCTTCTGATTTACCATGTTTTGGCTTAATGAAAGTGATATTGTGGTTTTGTCTATAACATTAGTGAAACAAGCAAATAAAAAACATTAAAAATGGAAAAGTAGTAGGATTAAATTGGAAAAAAGTA
>NW_003553500.1:0-1824 GCF_000090795.2 Amphimedon queenslandica | reverse complement strand
GCTAGAGCAACAAGACAAAAGATAAACACTTGCATATAGAGTCAGGATCAAGTAAAACTAAAAATGTACATAAATTGTTAGTAATGGTTTGTCAGACAAAAAAGAGAGAAAAGAGGATCATAAGAGGAGATGAATTAAATTTATTAATTAATACTGACTATGTGCTTTAATTCAGGTGAGAAAAAAATAGCAGCTAGGATCCAGAGAACTGTCTAATATACTGAGCAGTACCCACGAGAGACTAATAACAGGATCCACAAGAAAACAATAGTGAAAGGGCCCACAAGTGAACAACACTAAGCAGGACCCACGAGAGAATAACAGTGAGAAGGACCCACAAGTGAACAATATAGCGAGAAGGACCCACGAGAGAATAATAAGAGAAGGGCCCACGAGAGAATAACAGTGAGAAGGGCCCACGAGTGAACAATATAGTGAGAAGGGCCCACGAGAGAATAATAAGAGAAGGGCCCACGAGAGAATAACAGTGAGAAGGACCCACGAGTGAATAATATAGTGAGAAGGACCAACGAGAGAATAATAAGAGAAGGGCCCACGAGAGAATAATTGTGAGAAGGGCCCACGAGTGAACAATATAGTGAGAAGGGCCCACGAGAGAATAACAGTGAGAAGGACCCACAAGTGAACAATATAATGAGAAGGACCCACGAGAGAATAATAAGAGAAGGGCCCACGAGAAAATAACAGTGAGAAGGACCCACAAGTGAACAATATAGCGAGAAGGGCCCACGAGTGAACAATATAGTGAGAAGGACCCACGAGTGAACAATATAGTGAGAAGGGCCCACGAGTGAACAATATAGTGAGAAGGGCCCACGAGTGAACAATATAGTGAGAAGGACCCACGAGTGAACAATATAGTGAGAAGGGTCCACGAGAGAATAAGAGAAGGGCCCACGAGAGAATAACAGTGAGAATTAAGGACCCACGAGTGAACAATATAGTGAGAAGGGTCCACGAGAGAATAATAGTGAGAAGGGTCCACGAGAGAACAATATAGTGAGAAGGGCCCACGAGTGAATAACAGTGAGAAGGACCCACGAGTGAACAATATAGTGAGAAGGGTCCACGAGAGAATAATAGTGAGAAGGGCCCACGAGTGAACAATAGTAAGCAGGACCCACCAATGAATAAAATAGTGAGAAGGACCCACGAGAGAATAATAAGGGCACACGAGTGAACAATAGCAGGACCAACAAAAGAACACTCAGCCTATCCAGGCTGTAACAGCAGGGCCAGCTGATACAAGAGAACAAGCAGGAGTCAAAACTACAGAATATAAAAATTTATTAGAATATTGAATTGTAATAGGCTAGTAGCCATCAAATCTTATGATAAATTAATAATTTTATACAGTCACTTAATACTTTTGTGAATTACAAAAAATGGTATAAGTAAACTAAAGACCTTTCTACACTAGCACTTCTAATGCGCATTGAACTGGTTTGGAATGCGCATTGAACTGGTTTGGAACCGGTTCCAGTCATTCCACACCTGATGTGCATTGACTTCAATGCGCATTAAGCCAAACCACCTCCATATGTGGTTTGAATGCGCATTCAATAGATAACCAATGGCAGCTGGATCAGAAATGCTATCAAAATATACATGATCCTGATGATAGTGTGGAATCGCTTGATGCGCATTCAAAGTGCATTGATGAGCTAACTTCTGGAACTGGTTCAAGTGTAGAAAAGCCTTAATAGTGTGCAGTACAGAATGATTCATACACATACAGTACATGTAAATACAATTAATAATTCTTGAGGCAAGAACTACATGTACTGACTTCACCAGAAAGAG
>NW_003553499.1:0-1824 GCF_000090795.2 Amphimedon queenslandica | reverse complement strand
GCCACTAAACTACATCATGTAGTACATGCTCATAATGTATGTACTACATAACAGTGGGCTGGTGGCTCTTCTATCTCCATGTACATGTATATGTAGTTAGTTCATTTAATCTCTGACCATACAATCATTACAATGTCTTCCCTACATACTGTAGCCAGGCCTTTCCCCTTTGATATAGTAGGTAGCACTATTAAGAATCCTTACAAAGAACAGGGGGACAGTACTCAATAATAATATGATAAATACATGTACATTATAAATGATGCATACATGTACATGTGCATGTATGTAAATATACATGTATTTATTGTATCCATTCCTTTATTATAGGGTATATCTTAATGTGTGTTTCTCTTATGCATCAAGATATGAGATTACTGATGCTATACAGTCACTGGTTGATGGATCTCATGATGGTACTGTACTACCAACGTAAGTATATGTACATACAAAGCATTATATGTTATAACGTACATGGGCAGAATGTTAATTAGCCTAAGAATTATTGTGTCAACTCTAGATTGGTTTTAAATTTTAGTGGGACCAATTAATGTAAACCAATGGCAACAAAAACACAAAATGATACATAATTCAGCTGCTAGTGTGAACAAGATCAATAAGCATTGAACTGTATAGTGGGAAATTTTGGAGGGGCTAAAATTTGGTGAATTGCAAATTTTGATGATTGGCGATTTTAAATTGGTGAATTCGTGGCCATGTGCCATTGAGCATGCATATAATGGCTCAAAATGGTGGATTTTTATTCTGGCAAATGGCTATATCAAAATGCCAAATTCGCCAAATTTAATCCCTTCCAAAATTTCCTGCTATATGGTATCAACAAGGCACTTTAAAAACTGTGCCAGTGTGAAAATGCCTTCATTTGTAGCTAATAGACGATATAAAAGAGCATAAACATAATTCATTCATTCTTATTCTACCCATCCATTAATGCAACGAAATAAAACAACTGGTCACTTGGATCAGGGATTATAATGACAGACATACTGAAGTTTACAACATACATTTGCATGTAACAGCAAGAGTGTGTCAATTACTTTTGGTAACAATTAACACTCACACATACACAGACATAATAATTGTCACACTTATGCATACTATGTGGAAGAAGCATACATCAAAGCATAATACATATTACACTATTATCCAAGGGCAATGTTGACAGTTTGATGTGGCTTTATTTGCAATCATTGATAAAATAATACTCACAAATGTACACTAAGTTCACCTACAGGGTGTATGCTGTCAGTAATTTAAGTAATCAAAGAGCCCATGCAAGTAAAGATACATGTCCAAAAAAGTTATGTGCATGTCTGTCTTTTTGCTTGCATGTTTGACATTTGGGTTTAAATTGTTATGATATGATTATTGTGTTTTATTTTAGTGTGACTGGTTGACTGGTTGTATGAGTGTATGCTTGTATGTGAATCCAGTGGACAGTACATGTACATTCAATATTACTACTTGTATTATACATACATTATACAAGTACGTGTATTTACATTATAGAGATATCAGTGAAGAGTTAATGGAGAGATGTCTTTATACTGGTACATGTACACCACCTGATCTTGTCATTAGAACATGAGGAGAAGTGAGATTAAGTGACTTCCTTATATGGCAGGTAATCTTTAATTAATCAATTAATTAATATATTTATTATTATTAATAGAGCTCTTATTCTTGTCTCTGTTTTCAAGATGTTTTGTGGCCGGAGTTTTCTGTTTGGAATTTATTCTCTTTGATATTAACATACCAACAGAATTACAATAATATAAAGGTTTGTTAGTAAGTAATTGAATC
>NW_003553498.1:0-1824 GCF_000090795.2 Amphimedon queenslandica | reverse complement strand
TAGACCTGATGAGATGACTAGTCAAGTGTACCAATTTGGTTGGTGTCTACAGTGTACTAGAGAACATGATTTCTTTCCTCCTCGATGCTTCCACATTCTCTTGTTACGTCTTGCTTACAAAATGGCTCTACCTAAAGAAGATGACAAGTTAAATCGCTACTGTACATTTTGGAAGAATGGTCTTCATTGGTTTAATGGTCATGGTGTAGGATCACTGGTAGAGATTGTGGATGAGAGCCAGTGTGTACTAGTAATGATGTCCTGTGAGGAAGGTTACAGTGACAATATGGTGTCTTTAAGAAGAAATGTGATAGGAGAGGTAATGAGTGTTTACAAAGAATCCTGTCCCAGTCTAGAGGTAAAAGAATTAGTTATTGATCCTAAAGAACTAGCCTATCCTGTGAATACACCAAGAGAAAGGACAGTGTATAGTGTAAAAGCTGTACTCTTAGCAATTAAGGAAGGAAGACCATTTCTTGTGAGTGATAAAGGACATAAAGAATTAAAGAAGATCCTTTCTAATGAATCGTTATCAGATATTAGTAATCTGTCACTATTAGGAGGACGTGATATTAAGGTAAGAATTAAAACACACACAAACTGTTTGATCATGGCAAGTACTACTCATGCATAATTGTGGGTTGTCATTTTGCTGCTTTTACTACTATATTAGGGCTAGACAAATTATGCTTTAATTCAATTATGCATGCTTTTAGGCGCAGCCCCAAATTCCACTCTACTATGCTTTGAATAATTATTTTAAGCTTTACTCAAATATCAACTATCAAGTTACATGTACATGCATCTGTTACAATTGTAATTATTGTAATAATGCTAGAATTTTAAAAAATTTTCCAGTGACTTTTAGAGTCACTGCATGGAAAATAGAGCAGCAACAGCCTAAGTCATTGGATTCACCACACTTGCGTAAGTTGCCATGCTTGAGTAGGTGGGTATTAAGCAGTTGGGTTGTTGTACTAGTACTTGCACCACCTGCCATATTGAATTGAAATCATGTGGTAAGGAGTATAGAGCCAGCAATTTTTGACCCATTATGCCACCATAATAATTTGCCCTATTATGCTCCAAATTACGCTAGCATAATTTGCCTAGTCCTACTAATAATATAATATTTGTATATCTGTATAAACTCACCTTTAATGACAAATATCATTATATTATTGTATAGGAAGTGATTGAAATAAAGGAAGAATTCAACACACCATTGACTACAACAAAGCTAGGTATGAGAGTATAGACTGCACAGTGTGTATATAAATTATTATTTTTATAGATCTTGCTGATGTCATTAAAGAATTAACATACAATCAACAATTGCCCCGTTCTGTATGGCACAGACTAGGTCTACAGTTAGGATTACATGATCGTAGACTAGTGGATATAGACACTGACTATAGAGGAAAGACAGAGGAGTGTTTCCATGAGTGTATGTCTGCCTGGTTAAGAGGAGAAGATAAAGTGAGAGAGAAAGGAGGTCCCAGTTGGTCATCATTAGCTACAGCACTGGATACAATAGAAGAAAAATCTACTGCTTCTTACATTAGAAATAAATATTGTCCATCAAATTAGTTGATTGAACTACATGCATGTTCCTCATCTGTTTAGTTGTTTTATTTGATAAATTATATATTTAAAGATTAAATGGGCAAGACAAGCAAGCCAAGCTGAGCATTATGTGGGCAAGCCAAAGCAAGCCCTAATATGAGGAAAAAGCAGGAAGGGACCAAATCGCTTCTGTCTGTCTGTTTGTACGGGTAGTTTAAAGTTGCAAATAAATCATAAAATGAGTTAGATTATAGTCAG
>NW_003553497.1:0-1824 GCF_000090795.2 Amphimedon queenslandica | reverse complement strand
GTCACACACACTCCCTCAGTAATATTCCCCTTATCGTGCGTCTCCTCCGTTATTTGTTGATACTCTAGTCCTACTATAGAAATACTTATAAATACTTATATGTACCATGCGTCAGTAGTAATGTTGTGTGGTGGCAGTGTTAATTGGATGTTGCTATAAGTAAAGTATATTATTTAATTACTGATAGTGGAAACTGCTGATTCTGCAGTAGTAGCAGTTGGCTGGCCGGCTGGCTAGTAGTGGGTGTATTGCTGACTAATCCATTTAGTTGTATGTTTTCACAATGATATCAGAAAGATCCATGTGTACATGTACATGTACAGTACATGTCATGTACATTGTATATTGTAAAATTCTTTTATTTATTTTTAATGTGCTTGTAGATGGATACGTTCCTTTGTGGAGCTAATAATCAAAAGTGGGACATTAAAGGTAAAGTAATAGTGTACTGGAGTACATCATGTACACATTACTATTGTTTTTTGTTTATTATTATTATTATTATTATTATTATTATTATTATTATTGTTATTACTATTGTTTCTGTTTATAGAATTAATGGAATATTGCCGTCCTGATCATGGATATACTCATGACAGGTTTGCTTGTAGTTAATTCATTAAAGTATAATTATTTTCTCTTCTCTCAGTCAAGCTATCCAGTTCTTGTTCAGAGTCCTCAGTTCCTACAGTACAACTGAGCAGCGTCAGTTCATACAGTTTGTGACAGGTAGTCCTCGTCTTCCTGTTGGAGGTCAGTACACACATACACACCATTGTATGATGATTTGTCCTTACACTTGTAGCATAAGCTGCATAATGTGTTAGGCAAAAGCTCTGTTGGGTCAGAGTTGTGTGCACACACATACCGTAAAGCGGGTATATTTCGTCTGGAAAAATGATCTTTCTAAGCAGGATTAGAAATCTTGTTTGTTTTATTTTTGTTCTGAGTGGCCATTTTGCACACGTGGCATTAAGGAAACGCCTTTTTTCTTTTGGAAAATATTTGTTCCACAAGGAATGAGAACGAAAAGAATGAAATTAAACTCTAACTGAATATACCTGCTATGGCATGTGCATGTAATTTTGTTTCTGCAGTCAGTGGTTATAGTGACAACCACAAGCTATGAATTAAATTAAATTAGTAGTGCAACCCACAATAGCTTTTTCAAAAATCAGAGTTTAAAAAGTCAGTAGGAAATTATATAAACCATAGGTATTGACTGTCACTGTGCAGGAGTAGTCTGGACACAAGGGCAGCAGTGCTGTCTTCCAACTGATTTAACTTTTGTAGGGGGACTCACCCATACAAAACCGTCTTCTTCTATCTAAAACAGAAAAGATAGAAGGAGATTTCAATAGACTAAGAGAGAAATACATGAACATAATTAGGAAGCAATTTTTGAATGGGACAAGCAATTGTCCCTGATTGTAAAAGAAACTATATGTACATGTATTTAAAGAAACTACATGTACATGTAACTTAATTAATGGTTGTATGGTACAGTCGTGCATTTATTAGACTCAGTATACCTGTATTGCTGCTATTGTTACTGACTGTCCATTATAATAATCTAAGCAGTTTATTATGTGTGGGTTATGGTAATACCAATTTATTGAGTTGATTGTATTGTGGGCTCAAGTGTAACATAGACACAATCCTTTCAATGTTAGCCCAAACTTCCTTTGTGGTGAAACACTTATAAGGATAACTGCTATAATTTTTGCATAGAGTAAATGATCCTTTTAATATACAGTTCATTGTTATGTACATGACACTACATGTACATGTGTACTTAGTAGTTCAATGTGATATGAATTATTA
>NW_003553496.1:0-1824 GCF_000090795.2 Amphimedon queenslandica | reverse complement strand
GCATGGGAACGAGTTCATTTAGTTACTAGGGACTAAAACTGACTAGATTCAAGCAAAATTAATGATATTCATAGCCCTAAACTCTAATTGTAGCCCAAAATTCTACTTTTTGAATTAAATTGACAAATGGGAGGGGCTAAAACAATGGGAATGAGTTCGTTTAGTTACTAGGGACTAAAAACTACTAAATTCAAGCAAAATTAATGATATTCATAGCCCAAAATTCTAATTATATCCCAAAACTTGAGTTTTTACTTTAAAATCATGACTGGCAGGAGTCATATTGATCGGTATAAATTTGTTTAGGGGGGACTAAAAACTAATAAAAACCAATGCGACAAAGTATCCTTGAAAACTAAGATTTCAATTTAAAATACATATAATCATAATCAAAACTATAAAATTACACACAGTGGGTGTGGCTGCTAGCACTAAAAACCTGAATAAAAAGCAGAGGAAAATGACCCCAAATATAACCTAAAACACAACAATACTAGCTGCTACTATTATTGCTTACTGGTATTGTTGTTGCAGAACAATACCAACCTGTCCAATGAACTGAATTTTGTTCGTAGTCTTCTTGATAGCAATTCCAGTCATTTGACGAATCCATAGTAAAATAAAAGCAAAATAATAATTGTCAGATTATCCCTTTTCCTTACTTAATGAAATTCATAAAAATTAGTCTTTTGGACAACGTTTTGAATTATTAATGTTGTCATGGAAACCACTCAAATCAGGTGCATTTTTGGATGCCACACCTCTTGACCACGCCCAATCAGCCATTTTGATCGTTTTTCATAGAGTATCTTTGTGCCTTTCAAGAGCTCTCAGTAGACCTGCAAATCTATTCCATTCACTTAAAAGTGCTCCAAAGCACCTAAACTGCTTGCACCTACATAGATTTTAGCTGCTGCATTTACTACAACCAGTTTCATTGCTTTTACACACTCCATTAGTGTTAGATTTCATTCAATCAATGAATCAACCAATATGATGGCAATATCATCAACGAATAGTCAACTTTTTGCAAAAAAATAAGTGTTGAATAGCAATTACATCAAAGTGCCGACAAAGCATTCTTTCACTTTTCTATTTTTTCCTATGGTTTCTATTTTACCACTAATATTATTCAATACCAATTTCTGCCGAGAAGGTGTGGTTTAGGTGTGGTTTCCTGTAAAACGCACGTGTTTGCCCTAAAAAGAGGCGTGGTAATTGCTTTTTTATTAATTGTTATTACCATGTTGTAGTTCTACAACAAATTGTCAGGCAAAGAGATATGTCTACAGCATTCATAATGCCTTCAATACTATCAGCATTAGACAGCTCAGCACTCAATTCAGGAAAAGATCCTTGAAGGAATGACTTCACTTCTATAACTGATGCTTAGAAACCAGAGGAGCTAGAGTCTTTCAACTTATCAAGGATTCTTGCTGCCATAAGTCTGCAAGAGAAAGATACGCATAGGTCTGAAATCATGCATATTTGGATCTTTGCTACTGTCAGTCTATTTATGGTCTACTGGTGTATGTATCTATTACTGCCAGCTGATCTAGTTATAAAATCTATATCAGCTGACTCTTGGATCATAGGGACTCATACAGCATCATTAATAGAAACACCATTTGGTTCTGATGGGTATCCAAGTAAATATGCTGTGATTGTTGGTTGTGTGACATTGCTTTCATTGAAAGAGATGGAATTACCGGTATCCCTCACAATAACTATTGACTTAATTGAGCATGATCAAGAAAGATTTACATGAAATTTTTGGCTTATTTGAAAAATGGTTTAGGATAGTCACACCTGTTCATCTGGATC
>NW_003553495.1:0-1824 GCF_000090795.2 Amphimedon queenslandica | reverse complement strand
ACTGGTACTATACAATACAATTTATTAATAATCAATAATAATAAGTATACCATTATGATCTTTAATTATTAATAATGACATTAATCTTTCATTCTCCAGTATCAATGCTTTCCTTTGTTCTAATTATAAGAAGAGGTCATTAACTAGTAAATTTAATAATGCGTGTGTACATACTTTGAAATGTTTCGCTTTCATTTTTAACCTTTTGTATTTCATTCTTCAATTCTAAAGTATATAACACACATGACTAAATATAAGATATACATGTACATTATACATGTCACATACAAAAAGTACATATACATGGTAGGTTATAATCAAAATAATTATCACTATAATATAATGTATATGTATATTAACCTGATATTAATTCTTCATATTGTTCTGTCTTGTGTTTCAAGTCTCCAGTAACTTCCTCCTGTTGTTCAGTAAGTGTTGCTGTTCTCTCTTCGTATTTCTTTATAACTTGTTCAGGAAATTGTTTCTTTTTTTCATGGAGTTCCTTTTCTTCTTCCAGTGGCTTTTGAATCTCCTGTAGCAACATAACTTGATCCTTATCCTTTCTGTCTTCCTCCTCCTGGTAAGAATGGCTCACTGATTCTGTTGTTCCTATACTCAATAGTTATATTATGTATCATATTAATAATAATGTACCTGCTGGTATTTCAGTTACAAACATATCTTTACTTTGTACAGTAGGGTCATCAAAAGTACCAGTGAATGATTTTTGTTTTCTAACTCCCCACATATCATCGTCACCAACACCTCTAATGACATTTAAATTTATTCTGACATGATGGGGTAATACAGCTGATGATAGTCTTTGTACATCATTAAGTACAAAATCATTAGCATCTTTATCAATGACAATGGTGATCCTTTCGTACTTAAGTAGCGATAACTGTTTTTCCAAATACAATTTAAGTTTTTCTTCTTTAAACTTCTCAACAGCTTCCTTATATTCCTGAATAACTACCTTAGCCTCCTCTATACTGAACTCACTTATAAAAAACCCCAGACCACTAATGTCATCAAGAGGGCTATTATCACGTACTAATCGTAAAATCTCATGTATATCTTGACATTGAGCCACTTTTGACTTAACTACTTTTAATTTTGAGTAATATGCACTTAATACATGTTTGATATTATCAAGGGATGGAGGTTGAGGGTTTTTCTTCATGATTGATTCAACTTTGAAGAATGTTTCCCATAACTTTAATCGCATCATCATGAACTCCGAAGTGACACTCCAAGGAAAGTAAATCTTCAGCCCTTTAGCTGAATTAATGTTGTTAAAATAATAATTATCCCCAGACACAGGAGCAGTGTCTTCAATTACTTTAACATAATTACCAGGTATCAGACCAGTGACACCATCAGGTTTACGAGCCTTCCACCAGTCAGGATCATCAGCAGGTTGGTCTATTATATCCATTCGATCTCCTTTATTGAACGATAGTTCCTCTGGGTGCCCTGAATTGAAACTGTGCAGTGCAACTACTCCACATATACTAACTGGTTTATCAACTGGGTCTCTGGAAGGTCTCCCAGTCTCAACGTAGTTAAAAGGGAACCAGCCGATATTATGCTCTTTTCTACCTCTCCACCAGCCACCAGCCACTTTCTCAAGCAAGAGTTCGTCTTGTCTTCGTGGAACATATCTAAACTTAGCAATGGCAAGGGTAGGACTTTTAGAAGGAACTACGAGGTCCATCTCTTGCTCTGGTTCTTGTCTACCCCCACTAGTGGCAGCCATTGAGAGTGAAGGCTGAGGACTGGAAGTGAATGATGGTGGTGGCTGTTGCCAGCGGATCACCATGA
>NW_003553494.1:0-1825 GCF_000090795.2 Amphimedon queenslandica | reverse complement strand
TGTTGCTATTGATGGACACCTAATTTACTGCTGGAAATCATTTCGGTTAGTAACAATGATATATTAGTATATATGTACGTAACACTGCATCATAGAGAGGAGTATGGATACCTTGTAAATATCACATTCTTTTTTTCCTGCTGTTGCCCTCAGGATTTTGACTGCCACTGCAACACTGGAGGTAAAGAGCGAATTTCTTAAGATATTGCACTATCCAATTCAAGAAATTGCAAGTGTGAACAAGGGAAATATATCGCTACATGTGAAGGAATTGAAAAAAGTTTCTAAGGAAGGTAAGAATACATGTGCTGTACATGGTAATGTCCAAGTGTGTCAGCATGCTACATTCTGTCAATGTAATGAAGATCATGCTAATGACAAAAAGTAAAACAAGAGGAAAGGAGAGATAAAGAGAGAGAGCCATACATTACAAGGAGTGACCGCTTGCATACTGAGCATGCGCATTAGGTACACAATATACATTCATCACACAATGACATGTCCACTTCATTATATGTACATGTGAAACATTGAATTGATGCAAAGGATGATACCAATTATTAGGTAGGAAAAATATAGACCTTCCCACAAAAATATGAGAGTCACCTACAGTTTCTTTTACAAGTCCTTAACTTTATTAACATTTATAGGTACAGCGAGCTATTTCAGCACTGTAGCAGATTACATAAAAGATGCAACAAAAAAGGGCAATTGCATATACCGATTTTGTAAACATGCAATAGCACTGACGGAAAGGGGATATAACTGTTGCAGCTATCATGAGAAAAACATGTGATACCATGACAAACTGAAGGTTGTAGATAGTTGGAGTAGTGACAGTGCTTCAATTAAGGTAGGTGCTTATCAGTATTAGCATTTTCCCATTTTTTTGATTTTGTGTAATTTGTCCAATTTATGCAAGGTTTTCATGAAGGTGCCATCATTAACTACATGTTTTATAATGGTTTTTTCATTTGGTTTAACGTTGCAAAATTTAACTACACTTCACTACCTTGAAAATATTCTACGTTAGAGTTACATGATATTGTAAGGGTAGTAGTTGCTTGTGTTCATCTAAACAAATTGGATGAAGAGGCGTATAGGTGTGCATTCGAAGCTATTTTTGGTGAAGTGACGAAACACACAAAAGGATTTGATGTAGGAAAGACACTTAATGGAATAATAGCTGATTGGTCGAATCCATATTTGAAACGACTTGAGGTAGCTTTTGGAAAGGAATTGGCGGATAAGGTCATTAAGCGATGTCAAGTAAGCGAAATTTGCATTATTTATTGGTTAGTTATATGCTGTCCCAGGTCAATTATCAACGATCAGTAAAAAGTCGCTGAGAAATTGAACAAAGGATGTACATTAGCATATAAGTCGTTTACAGCTATTGGCTACTCTATACCTCATGTTACAACACAAGAGCATGTTCATACCCTTTTCGATGTCTTGTGTGGAAAACAGATTCTCTTGGCAGACAATAAAATCTTACCACATGTGCCTCTATTCTCTGAATACAGCAGTACTCATAATGTGGAACTTTGAGATCCAGTTCTAACTCGTGCGAATGGTGGAGCAGGCGTACTCATCTCAGTATGTTGCAAAGTATACATGTACATGTAAATGTCATTATTGCTCAATCGCAGAACTGCTGACATCTTCCTTCTCTGACATGGATTCCTAAGTGGTTGACGAGTTACCATCATCAACAAATGCAGTTGAATCTCACAATTGCTTTGGTAAATCTATTTATTGATTACTATTGAAAGAAGCAATGATGGCAACCTACCGTGAAGATGCTACCAAATGTCTGAAATAA
>NW_003553493.1:0-1825 GCF_000090795.2 Amphimedon queenslandica | reverse complement strand
CTGATTGTATTGCTGCTGCTTCCTTCAACCATTTCTGCATAATATCATTAACTACTGGTGGATTGGCTAGTGTAGATACATCTCCTAACTCCTCATATAAATTATTTGCAATTTTTCTCAAAATACGTCTCATTATCTTTCCTGATCTGGTCTAAGGACTATCTATTAAGAAACACTGAGTGTTTGTCAAAGTGTCGGTGAGGCCAATAACATAAACTGACTGTACATTATGTATATGACAATGCAATCACTATGTACATGCAGTATGGGGTACATTATGTGACTGATGACTATAAAATAAACAGCAAATGTTTATTGTATGCACAACTGAAGTAGATACAGTTAAGCTAACGAAGAGTGAAGTGTAACATAAACATTGCAGGAGCAAAGTAAACTTCAATGTTATGCTAGTTAGATGCATCGTTGAAGTATAGTTTATATAAAAAATAGAAGAGGGTCAAGTGGATCAACTGTATAGACTAATGGTTTTCTGTATGCATTATTTTTATTACATTTTTTGATATGCATTGATGTACTTATGCTGTGTACAAAGTTTAAGCTGATTCTGACTTCAATTTTGAGAGTTATGACCATTTTTAGAAATCAGCTAATTTCTGAAAAATACCCACGGCTATAGCCTGTGGCTATTTCTGAAAAATGACTCCAACATCACCCAAAAATTCTATCATATTGTTTGATACACATAAAAAATTCATTAGCATTATTATTTCATTAATATCTTTGTTTTTATTCAAATTTTTTCTGTTGAACAAAAATGATTACTACATTAAAACTAAAGCTACATCTACTTTCCAGTCCACACTACAATGCAACAGTTAATGAATACAACAGTTGAATATATTAAATTATGTAAAGTTAGCATAAGTACTGTGTAACTTCAAGTACATTGAAATCACTTCATATATTGAACTGTATTGATCCTAAATAAAGCAATCATTCATTATTATTATTATTATTATTATTATTATTATTATTATTATTATTATTATTATTATTATTATCAATATCCATACCAGTGTAGTAACAGCTCCTGGTTTGCTCCTCCTCACTGATTTAGTTACTTGAAACACATCCACTACACCTTCTGCCTTACACTGTTCTAGAGCAATACTCACTGAACAATAGACTCCTGAACGACTCACTGTATCACTACACAAACACAATAGATGATCATTAGTCTATCAGTATAACTCTCTCTCTTACCTACAGTGTACCACTACTGGTCCCCCTCCAATCTTTTGTTGTCTGTGTATAACTTCATCAATAACTTGTAGGACAGTACGTGGTTCCTTAATGACACCATCTTGTGGCCAGTTAGTCACTTGAAACTGCATCACATTCCATGATGAACTGCCCTTGTCTGAATGAACATTAAACTTCCTCTCAATATATCCATTGCAGTCTTTGCTTGATAAACATTTAATGAAATATTCTCCAAAGCTAATTGTATCTGATTCCCTCCAGTATTGATAGCAGCACTCCTACAGTATTATTATTATTATTATATTAATACATTATTAGTGTCATCAGTCAGTAGTTTGTGTCATTACTTGTCCATCTTCTTCAGTCCCACACAGCATTACAATGGCTGATACTTTATAATCAACAATCATCTTCCAGAAATCTCTCACTGTGTTCTCCATTGGACTCTGAGCTATGATGAATGCTCTCTTCTCACGATAACCCTAAACAAACAAACAAACAAACAAACAATAAACAAGTAAATAAAAACAACTAACAGCAGTGAAGGATGCATTAATGTATCCATGGGATTCCTGTGACACTACAAGGAACTTCTCAGCTA
>NW_003553492.1:0-1825 GCF_000090795.2 Amphimedon queenslandica | reverse complement strand
TCATCTTGCTTGGGCTCTAATAGCTGTTCTACTAGCTGCTTTCTTTATACTGCCATTTCCGTTTTATGTCTGGCTGGCCACTCAATCTCATAAATTGAAGCCAGTCTCTGATGTGTATACCAGTATTTACAAAGATACTCATCGTAACTGGGTGGTCTGGAATCTCCTTTTTAGGCTACTTATTGTCCTAGTTGGAGTTTTTGTAGTCAATTTCTTCTACAGACATTTCTCTCTGCTGTTGTCATTTGTCGTAGTCCTGGGTATATTTGCATTATTCAGACCCTATCATTCTCCTGTTGATAACCTTTATGGAGGCTTTGTTGCTATCTGTCTTGTTATATTCTCTATTGTCACTGATCCATTTTCATCTGAGTATCTTGATCCACACAGAATAGTCAGTTGGTTGATAATGTCAATAGTATTGATCAGTGGTGGTTGTCTACTGATACTTGAAGGAGTTTTAAAGTATTTGCGATACAAGGGAAAGTCGTATACTAAAGATGATGTGTTGAAGTCTTGCAAAGATCGTTTGCTAACTGTAAAAGAGAAATTAAAGAAAAGAAGAAGTAGTTTATTGATAAATGCTTCAAGCAGTCCACCTGGTATAAGTTCAAAAGGTTACATGCCGTTTCGTGAGCCACTGATTGACAGTGAGCAGTATATACCATCAGAAAGTCAGAGGAATATTGAAAACTCAAGGAGCATTGAATTTGTTGAAAATGTTAAAGAGAAACATGTCATCACATCAAGTGTAGTCTCCCTCACTAACTCACTAGTGTGACAAATAATAGTTTAGGTAACAATTTATAATTATTTTTTGTGAACTTCTAGTGTTTTATTTCTTTTAATTTTGCAATAATTATACATAATCTACTTGTCAGCATAAGCTGTGAACATTTCAAATTTCAGCCTGTCACATGCAGCATTTGTAGTGTGTTTAGTGTTTAATGTTATTCATTGGTTGTTGCAGGGATATAATAGACTAACGTACGTAACCGTTAAGGCTGGTTTACATAAAAACGGATTGCCTTTCGTGCACTTGCGTTGCGACCGGAAGTGCTGTAGAAACAAATGGGGATGCACGTCAAAACGTCAGGATAGACTCGCAATCTATCCCGACGCATTGACGCACTCTGTCATTTGTTTATACAGCACTTCCGGTCGCAACGCAAGACCATGCGTCATTATGTAAACCAGCCTTTATACGTTAACCGGGATTGGCAACGGGATCACGTGAGCGCATGATTTGTGTATAAAAACTTTTTGCAGTCTCTGTTATGATTTTCAAGATGGCGACTGCCAATGTCTGGAGTATGAAGTTGCTCTTTTCTCTTTTAAAAATGTATTTAGCTTTATGAAAAATCTACTGCAAAGTTATAATGGCGGATTCAAGGTTCTGATAGGTTATTTTAAGTTAATATTTGTTTTAAATTGTTTAAATCTTCAATTTACGGCTAAAATTCCATTTGCGTACCTCTGTAGCCCAAATATTTGTTTCTATAAATGTGTTTTTGTCATGAAATGTTGCTACTTACTTTATTACATTGTTTAGACAGCTTCTCTTGTTTCTCCAGAGTGTTCTTCAGGAAATATTCAAGAAAAACCAGTTTGCCATGGTACGACTTTTGCGTACCTCTCAGGAGAATAGACTAGATTCTATTGCTATGAAACTACAATAAAGAGACCCTTTACATGTTTTTACATTGTTTAAAGTTGTTTTTGAATTTTTCCTGTTGCTGGTTTTTTAGTTATAACAATTTACATTCAGCCATTTTGCTAAGATGCCATTGATTGCTGCCATTAATTTAATGAATAATAACAGAGT
>NW_003553491.1:0-1825 GCF_000090795.2 Amphimedon queenslandica | reverse complement strand
AACACCCAATCCAATCACGGACGTTGTCGATGTCCGCCGGGGAGAATCAACAGTATCCATGGAAACACCCGTCCCGAAGAATTGACAATGGTTTGGGAAGTGTCTTGTATCATTTTTTATGCTCTTGTCCTTTCTTCTTCTGCTTCTACAGGTACATATTGCTAACATCAAAACGGGACATGAATATATTCCAAAAAATTAATGATGATTACTTCACTAATCATTTTTGGAATAAATTCAGTCATGTCCCCTTTTAATGTTAGCAATCCATGTGTCCTTGTTGTAACTGCATTATTAATAATTCACATCAATAATAATAATGCTAATCTATTTACTACTTCATTTATTTTTTAGGGGCCCAGCATATTTACTGGGTTCCCTTCAGCACACATTTTATTCCTATGTGATTTTACTTTTGTTTTTTGTGCTGTAAAGTCAGTCTATTATTAATAATAATAATTATCATTATTATGTTCTTTAACTATAGTTTTATATTCTTTTAGTCATTTTGAGTCCATCTGGTAACAATGCTACCTTCTGTTTGGGACAGACTGGGCACTTTACTTGTGAAGTGTCTGGGCCTGTTTTATTTTGGGAATATACTGGTTATGCTGGCGTTGGTTTTAGTACTGGTGCACTCACTACTCGTTTACTTGGTCCAGATATTGAAGTTGAACTTCTTTCCGTTTGTAGTGCACCAGAACCATTTGTTCGTTCTATGGCAACCGTGACTGTCACCAGTTCTATTAATGGGACACAACTTCTGTGTAGAAGCAGTGTATATCGAATTGGCACCCCTAGTAAAGAAGTTGATTTCTATGTACTAAGTAAGTTACTTAAATACACCCTCTGATACTACATTCACTGACCCTTCCAAAATGACACATCCTTTACATAGACAGAACAAAAGAAGCCTCTTCCAAATTTGAATGCATGTAGTTTATCAAGCCCTAGTCTTGCCCTACACGTAGGGTGAGACTAATCAAGCGTTGAGCCCTAACTCATCTATAGACCCCTTTTGGGGAGATTCAGTTTGTGACAAGTAAATAAAAAACATTAAAAATGGAAAAGTAGTAGGATTAAATTGTAAAAAAGTAAAGAAACAAGAGGGTACTTGCAAACTGGTGTGATAACAAATCCTACACCACTGCATGAAGACTATTACCCAAAAGCATTGTAAGTTATCCACACAGGCTACTACATGATATTAAACTATGAAGCCATGTCTTTCATGCTTTCATGCAGTGGTGTAGGATTTGTTATCACACCAGTTTGCAAGTACCCTCTTGTTTCTTTACTTTTTTACAATTTAATCCTACTACTTTTCCATTTTTAATGTTTTTTATTTACTTGTTTCCATTCTTTTTTCTTAAATTAATAAAATTACTTTCTGTTATGATTATGTGGTTAGGTTAATCATTATTCATGCTAATCACGTGCGCATAAATTAAAATGGCGTCAAACCACAAACCCACGCAGTGCTGCTACTGCTGCAGCTGGAATTTGTCTTCCATTGTTCTCTGTCCTTGCTTCTTTTTGAAGCCACATGTCCAGTCCTTGACTCAAGCTCAAAGGAATGATGTAAAAGCCAACTTGACCGGTTCTCTGGCTTAAGAGATTTCCGTGTTGATAGAAGAAAGATGAAAGAAGAAGAAGAAGAAAAAGCATAGGCGGCTGCAGGATTTCACTGCAAGTAGGGCAAAGGTGTGGCTGAAAGTGGGAGTGGTCAAAAAGTAGGTGTGGCCATGACCACACCCACATGTCTTGCTCTAGATGTTCAGTCTGTAAAGTCTTCTATTTCAGCACTTAGTGACAAAATCCAGTT
>NW_003553490.1:0-1825 GCF_000090795.2 Amphimedon queenslandica | reverse complement strand
TTTTGCATACATTGACTGTATTCACACACTCCTTGCTACAAATGTCACATCACTTAACGCACTATGAAGCAATGAACAATCATTGACCTTTGGAAATCACAGATTAGCATATTATACCTGTATCAGGACTTAAATTGTTGATGCACTCCAACACATTGCATTTATAGCTTTTTAGTTGATCCTTTGGGTATGTAAGTATGGCAAAAGAAATCTAATGTTCCAATGCTTTCTCTCTTCCCCTTCCAGCCTCCAGAATGCATTTTGTAAGTCAATTGGGCTTGTTTAAATTGGATAAAAGTTGTTGCTGCATTACACACATGAACACATGTGTTGGGCGTGGTCTTTTGCACATGACATTTTTATTACATCACTACCCATGTGGTTGTTGTCAGAACAAGACTACATTAAGCAATGTATTAGACCCTTCCGTCCACCCCAATGACTGTAGGCTGGAAAATGGTCTGGCTAGTGAGAATATATTATTCATACAATATAATAAAGGAGATTACATAATATTTGCAACAAGAGCTTTATTTGGTTTATTTTGTTAAGTGAGGGATTTATTATTGAGGACAACAACTAAGTAGCTGTTACTCCCTTATAAGGAAGGTATGGCAGATTTCCAATTCTACTCTTGTTGCAAAGATAGTGCAATCTTCTGTAGTACCATATAAGTGGTTTTTTTAGGGTTGCAAATTTCACAGATTCCTTCCTAATTCAGAAAAATAAAATCCACAAAAATCAATTCAATATGGTACCTGCATGGCACACATGGTAAAATTTGCAAAATTAAAATCCACAAATTGGAATTTTAGTAGATTTTGCAAAATATAATTCCCTTAATAAATCACTTATACAATAATAGATCTAGCAATTTGATCGCATTGCAGCTATAACAGTTATATAATAGTTAGTAATACATGTAACACAGTAATACAAAGTAATACAATGTAATTGTAACAGTAATACTAGCTGCATATAACAGTCAAACAGATAGCATGTTTGTATATAACAAAGGAAAAGACTTTTACAACTTATTATCGCTAAAGGGCATTTTATAGCAGCCATATAATCCTCATATACTAGTCTGTTAGACAAATTTTGAGAAGCAAAGGTTTTTGTAGATTAGCATGCAACTGCAAATGATTCAGAAATTAAAAATTCAATTGCTATTAAGGGTGTGGTACTATGATTACAAATTATGCAACCTGCAAAATTAAGTTGTTTCTGCCATGTATTTTTACAAGTAATGGTAATTCATGTAATTAACCCAGGGCCATCCCTGTATATGATACATTATGGTTTGTGCTAACTGACTGCCGACACTTCATGCATATTACCTGCAGAAAGTATGTGAGCAATTTTTCAGTATAATACCATCTCCAGGAACAAGAACACTGCTACACTTTAAGCATTCCCTCTCAGCTGTAGTGAAGGTGATAGCATAACGACTCAGTTGCAGAACTGATTTAGATGAATTTAAAACTGTTGCATTATCTTGCAGTATATTTCCAGCAAAATAAAGCTGATGTATCGGAAGCTTTCTTTTTTTTCGGATATCTGATTTTATACTTTTGATTGTATCAGACGGCTTAGCATGAATCATGATGCTATTTCCACTGAGGATCTTAATTTCAATCTGCACTCGATGGTCAAAATGTAGCGTAGACCCAGCTACAATATTATAGTGAATAAAATTGTAATTGCTTTGAAGTATAACACCATCAAAAGTGACTAATTGTTCATCAGGTGGGATTCTTTTAATATCTCTAATTTTAAATTTGAGTTTTGAAATAGTATCAGTAGGCTCATACAATAATTTGTA
>NW_003553489.1:0-1826 GCF_000090795.2 Amphimedon queenslandica | reverse complement strand
GGAAAAAATAGCTGCAGTACGTGTACATGTTGGATCTTTTTTCTATTTTCTTGCAACACCAAGAGATGCGCCCTGAACCACAGCAGCAGGCTACCCTCTGCTCCTGAATGGAGGAGATAACCAGCCGCCATCCAGGGCCACAGGCTGGACGTCTACCTTTTCACTGTGGGAGAAAGACATTGGCTGGACGAACAGATGAGCCAGGGACAAGTGAAGGCATCTCCTTCTGCCTAGGAGCGAGTGCAGCTGATTCTTATGAAACAAATCTTTCGAACATTAAACAACAAACCATCATTAATCAGTCATCATAATGATCAGTAAATTCATCAAAGTCACTTCATACTACTAGCTCCTATGGCCTTTCCTTTGTTTGCCCTATCAGTGCATTTCTGCATGCACTTAGCCTTCATCACTTTAGCAAATTTCTCATATCCAAACTTCTCTATGATACACTCTAATGAAGGAAACCAATAGTAATCAGCATTATAAACCTATAATGCAGACTTACTTTCTAATAGTTTAACTTTATTTTTGTCCAACCCTGGTTTAGCAGTCCTTTTGGATGCTATGTAGCAACACGAAGACAGCTCATCATCGGTAAACAGAGTATCCATTAAAGTGAGAGTGTATTTTGAGGGATCAGTCGCCTCAACATCCAGGAGATTGACACCAGATTCCTATAGTAGAAAGGAAACTATTTTTTCACAGAGAAAATCACTAACTGTCACAAATAAAGGATCTACTTGCTGTTAAGACTTAGGCTAAATGAATAATAAATAAACACATTACAATAACTCTACATTACTTCTGGTCTCTTTAATCGTTTTAAAATTGAGTCAAACTTTCTTTCAATGTTACTGAGACGATGCTAAATCATTATTCATAAAAAATAATGCACAATTTTAGTAGTTACGTCAGTGTCACTGCTGGTACTGGTAGATGCTAGGGACGATGTTGAGAAAGGTGAATCAAAATAGTTGTAGGCAGTCTAATAAAGTAAGATAGAACATATGATAGCAAAACTAATTTATGTATTTGCAGTACTATTAGTAACGCGGTAGCGTGACTAAGTAGGATTCACCCCCAAACAAAATGGCTGCCACGACTTTTGCAGCCTTGTTATACCGGGAAAACGAGCTCCTATGCTTACCAGACTTTATAGAGGACCTTATCTTGACCAGAGGACTCCAATGGTACAACTAGCGTGGCTCCAGACCTTGTCTAAGCGAAAAGTCAAAAATCGGCGAACCGGCCGTTTTGTTCAGCCACCTTTTTCATCTTCATCATCATCTTCTTCATCAAGTCCTGTCAATCCAGTTGTTGGTGTGTATCTCAGTATCAGTTGGTGCTACAAGGATAATTCTTACACCAATCTACTCCAACAGTCTATGCGCAGGTCCATGTCCCATCAGATTATTCTTCAAGTAAGGAAAAAGTGATACTGTGACTGCTGGATCGAGCCATCTTAGCTACATGCCGCCATTTTGTTAATTAAAGAAGCTTGCCATGTGCTCCAAAATTTGGGTGTGGTCGCGCATGCTCAGATCTGCAGCTCTGGAAGAAGCAAGTTATTTTTTTTACCAAGCTATGCTTGGAACTTACTGCAATACTCTAGTGGAGGTTTCCAGCTAAAAGAAGGTATTGATTTTACATGTTACTGTTTTATCAAGTGTGTTATTTTATTTTATTTTAAAAAACAAACAATTATTATTAATTAATGTTATGACTTATGATATGCAATGATAATTATGAACTTGACAACAGCCTGGAAGAACAGGAATAGCAGGGAAGATGGACACTCTTAGCTCACAGATTCTTGAAAAAGG
>NW_003553488.1:0-1826 GCF_000090795.2 Amphimedon queenslandica | reverse complement strand
ATGGTACTGGAGGATGGACAAGACTAGCATATCTGGATATGTCTGATGCTACACAGAACTGTCCTTCTGGGTTTAGACTGTACCAGTCAGGAGGAGTTAGAGCTTGTGGTAGACCAGTAACAGGCAGTGCTAGCTGTAGCTCTGTTACATTCCCATCTAATGGTATCAACTATACCCAGATATGTGGTAGAGTAACAGGATATCAATTTGGTTCCAATGATGCTCTTCATACTGGTAATGGCAACAATCACAACAATCTTAATGCTGATTATGTTGATGGTGTTAGTCTCACTCGTGGGTCTCCTCGTCAACATGTCTGGACATTTATGGGTGGGGTCTTTGAGAGCATTAACATCCCATCAAACTGTCCCTGCACTGCTGGTAGTCCACAAATTAATATAATACCTGATTTCATTGGTAATAATTATTTCTGTGAATCTGGGAATCCTACTAGTTCTTATTATAACCAATTCTTCACAGCTGATCCACTCTGGGATGGTAAGCTTTGTCGTTCTCTTGAAGCAGCTTGTTGCAATGCTCCAGGACTACCATGGTTTCACAGAGACTATGGTACTGCCTCTACTACTGACTATATTGAGTTGAGGGTCTGTGGAGATGAGGGTACAAATAATGAGGACACTCCATTTGGTCTTGCTGAGATATATGTAAAATAAGCTACATATTAACAATATATAGTAGTAACCAATCTCTACCTTTTTCCATTTTGAAATTTTTGAAGCTGAAAATTTTATTTGCTGCTTTTAAAAGATATATTTATGCTGCTATTGAACTAGATTCAGTGAACTACATGCAAGCATTGTCTCAGGCCACTGAGTGCCAAGGGTTTTTCATCTTTGCTCTGCATGTACTGTAGTACAAGGCATTTTATCAAAAATGGCTAGAATTGAATTCTGCCTTTATACATGTACTTATTACGAATTTTGTAAATTGGATTTTGCTTGTTGCGAATTTCAGTGTTGAAGTGTTTGTCACTAACTTTTGTATGCTTTTATAAACACAAGCTCCATTTTTTTAATAACAATACCAAGAGAAATATATAATAAATAAGTAAAAACTTATTATCAATCATTATTTTTAGTTTCAAACATTGCTCGACAATTCTCATTGTATTTTCCAATGCAGATACATTGCGTGTACACATCATTTTATTTTTATTATTGCACTTATTTTTTAAAGTAACTGAAGTTGTTTAGAGATTTAGAACTAAAAATATTATTTGAATTTGCTAAACAACAACACTTAAGATATGAATACAAATAGACACTAAGGAAGACTACAGTGTACATCTTATAACTTGCACTTGTATGGCTGTGTACAACAACACTGATACAACTAGTAGTTACCTGATTGTCAAAACTAGTCACTCAAGTATCTTCACTCTGTGAAATGTTGAAATCATTTTTCTTGAGTTTTCTTCTATTCCATTGCTATTCAAGTATACTGCCTTTAGTCTTTAGCATTTTATGTATAATGATCTGTTCATTAGGTCAGGAGAACAATTGTATGACCCTAACTTGTGGAGATATTGGAAAGTATTGGCCTAGTGCTTCATCAGGTTATTATAAGGTTGTTGGTAAAGGAGGAGCAGCTTATAACAAATACTGTAGTATAGAAGAATTGCATGGAAATGATAGATGTGGGTCAGGAGGATGGACAAGACTAGCATATCTGGATATGTCTGATGCTACACAAAACTGTCCTTTTGGGCTTAGACTGTACTAGTCAGGAGGAGTTAGAGCTTGTGGTAGACCAGAAGCAGACAGTGGTAGCTGTGCATCAGTTCAGTTCCCATCTAATGGTATCAG
>NW_003553487.1:0-1826 GCF_000090795.2 Amphimedon queenslandica | reverse complement strand
TGCAACAAAGTTGCATAGTGGATGCCAACCTTAAAGAGAGAGTGGTTGGTGTAGCATTAAGGAAGGGTGGTCTATTCCATCTTAACTGTGTCAGTGGAGAACAGTCAACAAAAGCCAATGTCACTAAGAAGGATGTGAGTGTTGGTTATTGCACTTGGCACAGGAGATATGGTCACTTAGGAGAACAGTATCTAGAACAATTATTAATAATAAAGAAGCTAGTTACTGGGCTTACTCTCAATGGTACTAAGTCACCTGGATCATGTGAGCCATGTATAGAGAGGAAGCTACACAAGACAAAGTTTCCAATGAAGGAAAGGAAACGAGCTGGTAAACCACTGGAACTCATACACAGCAATGTGTGTGGGAAGATGAAGAATGAATCTCTGAGTGGTAAACAGTATTTCGTATCGTTTATTGATGATCACTCTCATTTAGTCTGGGTATATGTTTTGAAACACAAATCAGAAGTATACCAGAAGTTCAGAGAATGGAAAGCCATGGTCGAGAGAGAATCTAAGTATCAACTACAAACCCTACGTATAGATAACAGGGGAGAATATCTGTCAACTGAATTCACCTAAGAGCAGAGGGAATTTGACATGAGTTGACAATACCCAAGACACCAGAACAAAATGGAAAAGCAGAGATGATGAATCGTACGTTAGTGGAATCAATCTGATTAATGGTAACTTACCAAAGAAGTTCTAGGTAGAATGTCCCATGACAGTTGTCTACTTGAGAAATCATAGTCCAACTAAGGCTGTTCCTAATATGACTCCTTTTGAAGCGTGGTATGGACACAAACCAGATGTATCTCATCTCAAGGTGTTTGGATGTGTCACGTATGCTCATATTGAAAGAGATGATCGATCAAAACTGGACTCAAAAGCTAGGAAATGTATCCTACTTGGCTATGGAACAGAGATGACGGGCTATTGATTATATGATACAGAAAAAGAACGTATCATCTACAGTCAAAATTTGATATTCGAAGAAGTTTGAACAGAATAATGAGAAAGATAATGAGACGAAAGAATTGAATTACGAGAATCTGATTCCGATACAAATGAAGAAGATGGTGCTACTACTGAGACAAATGAAGAAGATGGTCCTACTACTGAGACAAACAAGGAACTTCCTACTACAGTCAGACAGTCTCAGAGAGAGAGAGAAAAGACCAGACTATACTATGGAGCCTGGATCAATTCTAGTAATGCTGTGAGGGATGAGCCTACAACTGTAAGTGATGCACTATCACAACATGAGTGGAGAGAAGCTATGGTGAAAGAGATGAATGCTATGCACAAGAATAATGTATGGGAATTAGTGTCACTTCCAGCAGACAGACAAGCAGTGGGCTGTAAATGGGTATTTAAAAGAGAGACTGGGTCTGATGGTACTGTTATCTGCTATAAAGCTCGATTAGTGGCCCAAGGCTATACACAGCAACAAGGTTTTGATTATGATGAGACTTTTGCACTAGTTATAAGGTTTGAATCAATTCGCAGTCTTGTAGCTATTGCTGTTCAGAAGAATTTAAGGCTACATCAATTAGATTGTACCTCAGCCTTACTTAATGGTAACTTAGAAGAGGATATCTACATGAAGCAGCCTGAAGGATTCGGGGTAAAGGGGAAAGAACACTTGGTCTGCAAGTTGAAGCAGAGCCTATATGGCCTTAGGCAGTCTCCAAGATGTTGGAATGGGGTCCTACACAAGCACTTACAGGACTTGGGATTTCAACAATCGAATAGTGATCCCTGTATGTATGTAAAGGAATCATTCATAATTGGTGTTTATGTCGATGACATAGTTCTATCCTG
>NW_003553486.1:0-1826 GCF_000090795.2 Amphimedon queenslandica | reverse complement strand
TAAAATTGCTGTAGTTACTAGATGTATCAAATTTTATTAAAGCATTTAACAATAAACTGAGCTACGTACAATAATTTTATGTCCTCGTGTCATTGTCCACTCTTCTTATTGCGATTGCCATATTGATTTATGGGACTTGGGTCCTTCAGGTGTCCCCAGGAAAAAACCACCACACTGAGTAGTGTGGTGGAAAACCCACACCACTGTACATCTCTATAAATAGTAATAACATAATGCCATAATTATATTCCATATGTACTTTGACTTCTTGGCACCATATCAAAAGAATTAACCAAAATAATGACCATCAATGGAAGGGGGAGGAGGTGCTATTAAACCATAGATGATACGGTAAATGAAAGGGATTGGAAATGGGTGCATGGGCGCAGCCCAACCTCCATGCATTTGTATTATTACTAATCAGACTAAGGCAGGTTGGAACTTCGTCACCATTTTTATGCTACTTTTCCTTGTTCTCAAACTTATGCATCAAGAAGCCTAATGTTTCCCTTCAACACTACTGTTTTCTATTATACCATAAAATTATAATTTCATTGATATGGCACATTTTCTATTTAAAAACACCATTTACTTTGTTATTTTTCCTTTTCTTAAAACATACTAAAGTAAAATTAAAAACTGTTATAATCATTTTAAAGACATGATGCTTTCCAAAGTAAATATACTGATTAGAGTTCGAATTTTTGAAGTAGGTGCTTGTTATAAGACCAAAAGTGCACTGAAAAAAGCTAATTCTGTTGTACCTATAACTGATTGCCTATAATTCATGGAGACTTGAAATCTTTACTAAAGTGCCTCTACCTTTCATTATGTCAAATGGTGGCCAAATCTTATATTAGATTGATAAGTTGAACCTGTAACTATTTCCTGAAGTGTAGCTAGTCACTAGTAAATAATAGTCATCTTGGAAGAAGTTTGCACAACAATAGATAATATACGGCATCTATCGGTTTAGTTGCTATGGCGTCATGGGACGTCATAGCAACAGTCAATTTTACCATGCAAGGATAGGTTCCAACTCTTACGTAACAACAATACCATACTTCAGCATCACAAAGGTAACTAGATTAAATAATTGATTGTCGGATGGCAGGTATAGTTGCACGCTTGTTTTATCTTTTGTCACTGTCAAAACAATGTTTAATTATTATTATTATTATATAGTCCTATGGTAACAAAGGTAGCATACCATGACGGCAGTCCAGCTCTCTTGCTCTATGTTTTTTAATAACTTTTTCCTTCCATTTTTGGCCAACAGGTATGATCGGACAAAATTCTACCACCAGACAAGTGTAAAACCTAGGGTAAAGTAGTTTTGTTCTCACAATAACAGTAAAGGCCATAGTCCTGCACCTTCAGAGTCCTTGATACAGGGAATACAGTAGCTCTGTGGTCCTTGGATATCCTTGTGACCATCATTTTGCTAAGGGCAATTAATTTCACGCATGTGTAAAACTGAAGATATTAAACTCAGTTGGGAGATGAGAAGAGAACAGTTGAAGGTTGATTATTGAAGAGGGAAAAGCCATGATGCAGTTTATGGTTCAAAATGGTCAATAGGATCATATGAAGGGGGACTTGGTGATTATTGGCCACAATATGAATGGTGCTGTACTATTTGTCACTTCCAGTTGTGACAATGCATAGCTAAGACTATATAAAATTAGCACTAGTTTTGATTAAAATCCATAGTATATGGTTTTTAATTATATGTAGATCTAGGCATATAACAAAAAATACTAGACGAATGTAAAACATTAAGGTGCGAGCCTAAGCTAGCAAATCAATTATATGGCACTGGATCT
>NW_003553485.1:0-1826 GCF_000090795.2 Amphimedon queenslandica | reverse complement strand
CTTACAATAAAATAATAATAGTACTATCATAATAAAAATAATAAGAAAAAGAATGACAATAAAAGCCCGGTGAAGCCTTGTTACAAGGGACAGAGGCCTATTTTTATAAAAATGCATATACCATGACAGTCATGCAGTGGGTAGAGTGCAGTGACTTCGTGAGATATCTAGATCACAGTCCAAGAAGAGATTATTTCAAAGCATTAGCGAAAAAGAAGGGAGAAGCTAGTGCAGAAATACAGGCTGCAGGTGAATGTTTGTCACCTATGAAAAAAGTAACTCCGGAAACAGTTACTGTCATTGGAAAATTGATGATTACAGTGGTATGCTGTGGATTGCAGGTTTAGAAGGGCAAACTGAAACTAAACTTGCTCAAGTCAGTGCGAAAAAAATCATGTTTTATCTAACTGTGAAATACAAAGCACTTTTTTCATGACATGTATGAAGTCATTATCAGAAAATCTACAAGCATAAATCCGAGTCCTAAGAATATAGGCATACCTTCTGCGTCACCTGCAAAGGAGATAAAAGTCTTAAAAGAAATTCGTAATACAGAAGATAGATCACTTGTAAACATAAAATGCAAAGTGGTCAGTGTTGGTCCAGCAAGGGTTGTATGCACTGGTAAGGTACAAGATGTACTTCTACCAGACAACACAGGGACTGTGATATTATCCTGCTGTGAAAAGAATATAGACCTATTACAAGAATCTATTTGCTACAATCTCCCTAACTTCTCTGTTAATAGTTATCTGGATGAAAGAACCCTCACTCGAAAAGGATTTAGTAAAATTAAAGAGATAGATGCAATTGCAATTGATGACATTAATAGCCAAAGTCAAAATCTGTTTGACATGATCAATGAGAAGGAAGATACTGAAGTATTACATGATGCTAAAATTATTAGCACAGTGTTTCCATAATACTACTCTTGTATCAATTCTAACAAGCAAAGCTCCTCTGAGGAGTTTTCCAGATGCAACAAGTGTGGTATTTTGCAGATGTAAATATGAAGTGTCACTTAATATTCGTTTTGAGTCTAAGAATGGAGATCAGAAGATTATGAAGGCCTGCACACAAATTATTGTGAGTCTTAGGGATAATCGCATTACTGATAACTTAATTTTTGAAAATAAATGTTTTGGAAGTATTGTATTCAAAAAGTGTGGAGACTAGTTGCTCACTGACCCCCAAATGTGCTTGCTTAGTCATAACTGCCACCAGGAACATTAACATTTTATAATAAATTAATAAGAAAATGAAGTTAAGAGATGTAATAATTTTGTTCAATACTGATTTGTGATGAATTACAATATAATAATGAAGTTAAAAGTTATTGAATATTATAATAACAAAAAGAAGGGTAACACAGTGTAAAAATATTCCTATAATTGTTTTCACCCAGCTGCATGCACAGCTGGGTTCTTATTAAGACTTATGGAGATTTTTTGTACCTTTCAACCCTTCTAGAGAAGTGTTTAGACAGTATCTCGTTATCACTATGCACTTTTGATAAGTTTCTACGAGTTTGTTTTAAATTGGCCACACCCATTAAGTAAGGATAGTACTGGTAGGTAGTGGGGGCATAGATATGAGAGTGGGGGGTGGTTGCTAAATGGCAAATGTACGAGGGCTAAATCATTCCTAGGCCAAAAAGTACATGGTGGCTACGCCTTCATGTCATAACAATAATTTATGGTTATTGTTATAGTTACAAGTGTGTGTGTGTAGTTATCAGTGGTCAAGCTTTTTTCTTTTGTTATTTGATGTGGTATAAGTAAAAGGGTACAAGCCACAATGAACTTTTCAAAGATATCTGAATAAAA
>NW_003553484.1:0-1826 GCF_000090795.2 Amphimedon queenslandica | reverse complement strand
AAAGAGCATGGCAGCATCTAATTGTGTGATGGCCGTAAACAAAGACAGCATTCCCTGTAAGTCACGTATTTTTAATAAATTTTTTATCAAAAATTAACTGTATAAACAAAGTACATGTAGGATAGTGTCCTTTATATGTAACATAAACCATAGCTGTGTTCATAGGAGTAGTTAACATAAAGTTCTGTTACACAAACACCTTATCAGTTAAACCAATAGCTAAGTGAGGCTCAGACAGTGTGGAGAGAGTTGCAGCTCCATAAAAGATCTTCAACCCACCATTTCTGGTTCTCAAGGCCAGACTGTCTGTCCCTTGCCAAGTAAGTATTTTTTAAATAGAAGGGAAACCCCATATTCTGTTAATTTCGACTCTTGAGTCAATGGATTTGTTGAGCTTTGAAGATGCCAGTACTTTCAATCGAGAGTGCTAGGCCACAGTTATGGTAGCTGGGTCATCAGACATTACCCAGGGTTTAGGTCGAAACACAACACACTAAATCCAGCTTGCCGGTCAAGGTGGGAGGAACTGAGTAAAGGCAATTGTTAAGGCATTTGCTGATCTTTGAGCGTCACTACCACCTGAAGTTTGACACCAGTACTTATGAAAAGCATCCACTGAGTCCCTCCTCAGTGGGGGATGGTTCAATTGGAACTTTGGGTTGCAGTGGTATTCTGAGGAGTAAGATGCAAACATTACTATTTCGCAGGTTTGGGGTAGTACCTTTTGTAACATATTTGTATAACAAATAATTAAATTACAAACATGTATATGGTTAAACTGCACCTGTTTACATTGTAATTATAGTAAGAATTAGTAGTAGTTATCCTTTAGCGCACAAGTTGAAAAAATATTATGAAAATCATATACATGTATAGCTTTACAATAACACCACAACATGCATCAAACAGTTGGGAAAGAAGCTGGTAGGCTGGCAGTACCTACTGGTAAAAAAGAAAGTCCCCAAAATATCTCCTACCTCACAACCTCCACTGTGAAGATTTGAATGTCTCAAGACGGTTTAACGAATCATACAAATGGACAATTATACACCTAGTCCTGCTCTTCAGTAAAAATTGCAGCTAAGTTCAGTTTGAACTCCTTCCCCTATCACAACTAAGAAAGAAAACCACAAAGCACAATAGAAAAGCCCATTAAAAGGCAGATAAAAGAATCAAAATTTAAATCATTTTATAGGGAGAAGTCCACATTATCCCAGTTGACAGTCCATAACATCCAGTAAGGTTCCACTCAGTGTTGCAGTGACACAACAAGACTTGCTATACTAAGGACTGACGTTTTTAAAGGTCGGGGGCCAGTAACAGATCCCCTTTACCAACAATACTTTAGTAGAGCGCTATATAGAAAGTACGAAGATTATATTTGCTGATTGCCTCACAAAACTCTTTCCATCCGACAGCAACCCAACTGGGCCTTTGTCATGCTATCTTATTGAAACATTCATGTGAGGACTCTGATTAAGCAAATGTTAGTCACGGCCTGAACTAACTTGGACTACAATGTTACAGTTGCCTATCTAGCCTTATCATTTGTGCAGTGACAGCTTCTACAGTAGCTGCTTTAATTGCAAAACTTTATGAATTACAAAGGTAGATGAAGAACTACACTACACTACATGAAGTTCTGAGCTGCTTAAGTTCAATCAATTCTTGCTTAGGCTTGCCCCTTTAATGTTATACATTCGTCTAGTATATTATTATAATTAATAATGTTATTAGGACATGTAAATATTCATTGAAAACTAGCTAGAGTCAAATTATTTACTTTATTTAATTCTCATTTCAAAGGACAAGTAGATACACTTCCT
>NW_003553483.1:0-1827 GCF_000090795.2 Amphimedon queenslandica | reverse complement strand
TCAAATTTAAATCAAAGTAAAAATCTAGTACAAAAACTCCAGCACAATTTATTCAATGTTGTCAGCCCATATACTGGATTAGCCGTAAGATGATTAATCACATTATTCTAATTCTCAATAATAAACAATAGGGATCATATGATTTTGATAAAAATCAAGGAAAACTGGAATCGGCCATTGTAACTCAATTTACAGGTATACAAATCTTTTGTAGCCCAAAATTTTCAGGAAATTTTGCGATTTATTCAAAATTCACCCACAAAATTGATTTAATACAGCTCAACATGGCAAAAAGGCAAAAAATTGTATCAAAACCATGAAATAGATTTTTAGATGAATTTGTGAAAATTTTTGGCTATGAAAATTTATTGCTATACAAGTCATGTCACATTCTAAATGCAATTACTCCCTAAACATATGTCATGTATAGTAGTAGTAATTAATGTACTTAGCATCCCTCATTTGTGGAATTCACTACCTGTCATCCAAGACTCACTGTCTCCAAATGCAGCTCTAGTAATCATAAAAAATCACTTCTGGTCCACATTTGAATCTGTTTTTAACCCTAATCACGCATGCACCTTTCACTCACTCTGTCCATGTAATTTATGTATGTTAAGCCCTTCTAGTCTACTACAAACTTCTCTTAAATAGTGTATTCTGTCTAAATTTTGTGTGTGTGTTTGTTTGTAAGGCAGTTCAAACTAAATTACTTGTTTTACGGATTTTTTTTCTCTAAAATAGAGTAGGTCGGTCGGAATAAATTAAATTATAAACATTAAAATTAATTAACCACTCATTAATTAACTTTAATAATTGTTAGTTATCCACAACTTTTTAAAACGAACTATCAAAATACCTTAGCAACTTCTGTGGGAGTAGGCTTTTTTAACATGAATGCCTGCTCTGGCAAGTCCCAAAAAGTAGATGCCACAGAGGTTTCACATACAGTGGAAGGTAAGATAGAGGAGCTTGCTCTTTTAACAGTAACAGATACATTTAGTGCCCTCTTAAAACTAGCCACACCCACCACGTGGTAGTGTGCATGTGCATTAGAAAATTTAAATTTATTTTGATTTTCCAAAAATTGGAGTCGGTCGGATCCGTAAACCAAGTAATTTAATTGGAACTGCCTAAAGGCTGTTTCGGCATGTTCGACTCAGACCTCCAGTGCTACCATTATCTGACCTATCCTCCTGAAATTTTTAATCCTTCATTTGTGTCACTGGGAAGTTACTATTATTATTATTATTATTATTATTATTATTATTATTATTATTATATGTAATTGAGGAAGTTGTAGCCTTTTAACTTATAGTTTGTGTGTACACAAAATATAGTACACACAACTACATACTGGAAATCTTTACTGTTATTTTTTTCATAACTGATAATGTTAATTCATGCTTAACTATAGTTATTTTCTATTGTATTATTATTATTATGATTTTTTCTGATTATTATTTCTGTACTTATTTTCATTTCTTATGTAAGGTTATATAATGTACGCATTGTTGGTTAAGATTCCGTTCTATAGTATTATGTAAAGCTAAAGCAATATGCATCTATATATTATGATGTAATTGATGTGTGTGTATATAAGTGTGTACATTCTTCAGTTTTAAGAAGAAGTTTTGTACTTGAGATAAATTTGTTGATTTCATTCATTGATTTTCAGGAGGCCTCTTTTTACTTTTTCTTCTTGGTCACTACAATTTTAAATTTACTGGAAATCATGCATATAATTACATGCTATACATTTAATAATACATGACACAGTTTTATGTAGTAAAAATTAAATCACATGACAATTTTAAAACAAAAAAT
>NW_003553482.1:0-1827 GCF_000090795.2 Amphimedon queenslandica | reverse complement strand
TATAATAAATTTATTGATGATTATTTAGTAACTGAAGCTACTTTACCAACAAACATTGGAGCAGTAAGATCATTTCACATTATTATACTTTGAAGTTGCTTGTTTTAGATTGGTAATACAAGTTCATCTAGTAGTTTCATGGCTTTGGCAGTTAGTACTGGATTTATATTAAGTATATTATCCTTATGTGGTGACATGTAATATATTATATTTTTTATTTTAGTCATCATAATAATAGGAATAGCTTCTTGTGTTGTCATCGTGCTCATTGTTGTAATTTACAGGCATAATAAAAACAAACAACCTCACAATGAAGAGCAGGCACATGACAATCCAATGTTTCACCATGATGAAATTAAAGATGCTCAAGTAAAAGAGCTAGGCTCAATCCAATGAGAGCTATAATGAATCTAGTGTGCTGTATTTTGTTTTACCCTTAAATGAACTCAAGTCCCAATTTTTTGCTTTATTTTTTCTAATTTTTATTAAACTTTTTATATTTTTAAACAAGCCGCACAATTTTTTGTTTAAGTAAAATTTTATCAGAAAGCCTTACCTTTTTTATTTTATGGGTGGGGCCCGTATGTTTGCATTCATTAGGAAATGGTTCGCAGTACTACATCTAGGCTGAGGTACAGTCGTGTAACTGAGGATGAGGATGGTCTGGAGGATGCAGCTGCTGATCCAAGGGACGACTGCAAGTATAACTTATTCTGTAGAATTCTCTTTTGGTAAGTGGAACAAAAAGCCTCCGTAGAATTGAGTATATTTGAACCCAAATACAGTCTTTTATGAGCTCAATGATAATGGCTGCCACTGTCACAGAAATAATGATTATTTCATGCTTGTGATATCACTGGTGCGTGTGTGTGCATGCCCAATTTATTTTGCTCCTAACCAGTGTTCTTGCTGCCATGTTGTAAATTTATCTTTGTACAAACTGTATATTAGAGACAGGTTGGGCTTAGGTATATTACTATAAAAACAGCAGTGTAATTACATGTTCTGTAAGCAAAAAACAACAGAATAAACAAAAGTATAATAGTCAAAGTATATAGTCAATCTGTCTTTATTTTATATTCTCATAGTCGCCCCAGCCACCAGTGCCAGATTTTATTCAATTAACACTGTTCCTAACTTCCAACCAACTTTATTGCATGAGTGAAAGTTGCTACATGTTATAAATGGTTATTTCATGGTAAAGTAATTTTATGGAGAGCCAACACTACAAGAGCAATCCAATCACACATTATAGTAATCTGCTTTGGCCCTGACTACCTTTGGCTTTTATTAAATATGTAATAACAATTATAGCATTAGTGTCCAACCAATAGTAATACATATGTGGTTAATGTTGATTGTACTCCAAATTAATCTTTAGTGTCATTATTTAACTATTATACTGTCAACTTGTTATTATGTTTCTTTTCTTAAAGTTGGTTGGATCCATTATTCTGTATTCGTTTTAAGAAGCCAAGTCTTGATCACACTGATCTCTATGCTCATCCTTCTGAATGTGACGCATCATATCTTCATAATAAGTTCATGAGGTAGTCACCACAGTTACATGTATACATCTAAAATGAGGATCAATTATATCATTAGATATTGGTCTAGTAGGAGGACAGAAAATGTTAGACTGTGGTATGTTCTCTTTAAGTGTTTCTGGTGGAGAATAATAATGATTCAGATATTAGCATTAATCCTAGTATGTGTATTTACTATTAGACTATTATGTATTGTACTTATTATTAGGTAGCTATATTTGTGACTGAGTCTGAAGTCCTTGGACACTTAACTAGTTATTTTGTAATCATAAATCCAACA
>NW_003553481.1:0-1828 GCF_000090795.2 Amphimedon queenslandica | reverse complement strand
AGTACAATACATCTTGTAAAGGAACAGTACCACAATCAGTTTCACTAACAATAAATCAAGAAAAAGACCATTACTGTTCATTGATATCTCCTGTTGCCAACAACTGCACCATTACTACTGCAGATATTGACAATAATGTCAATGTTACTATTAATATAACAGAAGTGTTGGGATATGGTGCTAATTATGTCATTAATATGTCACTATTTAATGCCAACAATATCAAAACAGAAGATTTCATTTTCAATATAAGTAGGTAAAAGATACTCCTGAATTTTTTGCATTATTACTCTCCTTTTACCATTCCCTCCCTCTCCCTTTCTCTCTTTAGGCACATATCACGTTATTGCAGCTGCTATAACAACAGTCAATGATACAACAGTTTGCCTGGAATGTATTTTTAGACATAATTCCCCATCAACTGGTTGCTATGCAGTATTTCATCCTATCAACACAACAGGAGGAGATTCACAATTAATGTATTACAAAATAATGAAACCACCAGCAGATTCAGCTAGTGGTTGTATTAGTACCTTGCCTAATGGAGTATATAGTATATCAGTATTGGATGCACTAAGCTATGAAGAAGGAAAGTTTAATAATACTGCTATTGACATATTATTGCTAATAACTATTAACAGTACAATGCTTGTGATACCTTCTACAACATCAATGACGATTAGATCTATTATATCATTTAAGATTCCATCAAGATCAACGACAACTACTAATGGTAATGTACATTCATGTTTGCATGTGAACATGTATGTTTACTTTAACTTCTCTTTTGTTTATACATTAGAAGATAGTTGGACCAGTTTCATTCCTTCTCCTCTTTCGATAACTTCATCAAGCTATGATGACACTGTATCCATGGCAACAAGTGGTCCACCAGTCCTGATAGTAGCATTGACTGGAAGTGCTGCATTTATGATGATAATGATAACAATTGTATTGATAATTTCTGTGGGTCTATGTGTAGCTAAAAAAAGAAAAAGAAGTATTGCAAGTAAATTATAAATAATGCTGCCATAATTACCTTTATATTAATAGTTCATGGTATCAAGAAAGATGACAATGCTACTCCTTGTCATATACCAGTAACAAATCGATTTATGGTAAAAGAAGGAATACAGTGCAAGACAACATTTAATGAAGCTTATGACAATGTAACACAGGCTAACGTAGTGTATGAGACAATACCAGAAAAAGCACAATATGCATCGGGATCTGCTGCTGAAGGATTGCAAATAAATGTTGCATATGATTGTATAGGGGGATTAAGAGCTAATCATTAATACTGTTTTATTATATTTTTCTGTAACCCACCCTACACTATATTTCAGATTTGTTTATAATGATAATAGTGATAATGAATAATACTATTAAGTGTGTTTTTGTTTTTTTTAAATAAAGGTAAAACAGCTTGTTGAATTAATAATAATTATGTAGATCTATTAACAGAAAAGGACAGTATGGTAAAACATCATGCATAAGTGCATTTAAACTATACACTTTATCCTTAGTTTTCTTTGCTTAATATACAACAACTAGTTTTATAGCAATATACTGAAAAATAATTCATATTTAATTTAATATAGATAAATAGTAAATGTTCTATTTTATGATTAAACTATTCGCTTATGACAAGCTAGTCCCAATGAAAAGAAGGAAAGAATGAAAAATGTAGTAACCTTCCTCATTGTTGAGCCACACCTGTACTCATTATGCAAATTAAACCAAAACAATGAGCCATACCCATGGCCATGTAAATAGATCTAATGGTTTGAATCTGTTGAATTGTTAAATGAACAGAAAGCCCAAATAT
>NW_003553480.1:0-1828 GCF_000090795.2 Amphimedon queenslandica | reverse complement strand
TAGATACTCCAGAAGTGCACTGTACGAGAACTGAAATAGAGCTGCATAAAAGTACATGCAACGGAGGAGGTGCAAAAGGCTAGGATCCTTTGCAGATGACCTCTAAATGACTGAAACAACTGCAGTGATATCACAATGGAAGCACACCCTCGAGCGATGCCAGCTATGACCCCACACTGCAGCCACCTGTGCAATGGGGGCCTCTCCTTTACAGCAATTTTGACATCAGCCCATCAATATGACCACCGGACCTGTAACCATCTAGCATCTGTAACCATCCCACATCCAAAATTCTCAGATGCATCATTCTCAGAAATTACAAAAGCTGCTTCATTCCAGACCTGTAGAAAACAGTGCCACCATGCCATATCTCCCTTAGCTAAGTGAATAAAGAAGTGGCTCCTACTTGCCTTTGTTAAAAGGGAGAACAGATGCCGAAGAAAGAATCTGCCTGGCCATACCACCACAGCTGCATGCCCAAGCAAAGACTCTAACTCAGAGTGGCAACCAGACCTCCTTCCCAACCAGCTAGAAATAAGTGCCCTCACACAATCCACCTTATTATGCGGCAAATGCTACTTTATTCTCTCTGAATTGATTACTATGCCCAAAAAGGTCACTGATGTGCTCGGGCTCTCAAACTTGGGAAGGGAGATTGGAATTTCTAAACTAGCCAGCACACTAGGAGAGCAGACTCTACCACCTCAGAACCAGGAGACCCAAAGAACATAAAATCATCCAAATAATCCATGATGTGGTAAATTCCCTGATGATGTCTGCAAGAGGCAGTGATCAATGAAAACTTGACCCTCCCAAGACACCCCCAAAAATCCAACTGAGATGGAGATCTAACTTCTCCATCTGAGTGGACCAGCCCAATGCCAACACAGAATCAACAGTGCAAAGGTCGGGTAAAATACTATCATTCACGCTCCGGCCCCTAGGGGAAGACAAGTGGATTATCATCCTCCATACTAGATATCATGGCCCTTGGGGACCAAGCCTACTGCAAAGAAGATGAGCACAGCCATGGGCGAGACATCCAATCAGCAGCTTGCAAGTAAGCACTGGCCACTGAAGGCATCGACCGGTAGTTACTGGAAGAAGAGCGGACAACAATATCTCCAACCAAGAAGCCAGCTCGACCTAAGACACAACATATGTGGACAGCCACTGATCAAGGTAGGAAGACAAAAGTGCAGACAACAATGAGACATTAATAGGAGACACCACTGACGGGAAGCACCCCATTAGAACCACAGAGTGAAGACATGCCTCAGAGGATAAGCCATCAAGGTCCTCCTGTAAATGTAACGACCCCCAACCAAGCCAATGAGTGCCAAGGTACAAGTCCTGGGCCTAACAAATGAGACCAGGATCACTACACCATAAACCATAATACATCCAAACAGAAAAATTCCCCAATGTTAACTTTGCCACACTCGCTAAAAGCCAATCACAATAAAGAAGATAAATGCAAATAAATGAGACTACATAAGCATAACAAATCAAGCAAAAATAAGGTCATAGTCAATGAGATACTGGTAGGGCTGATGACGGAGTTGGAACTTGCCCCCTCCTGGACATGCAAAACCTGGAATTGGCGGGGGTCTCCAAGCAATCCTTCACTGGATGTGAGGGACTACCACACATGTCACAAGTATGAAGATAAACACACTGACCCGGTGGAAAGGCACATCTATCCTCATGCCAGGTGAGACAACCTGAGATGACCTCACTGCTGAACTGGGCCATCAAGGTACACTCAGCAGTTGAATGGACACAGCCCTGACATACCCGGCAAAAAGTACTACTCCCTACACATTAC
>NW_003553479.1:0-1828 GCF_000090795.2 Amphimedon queenslandica | reverse complement strand
TGTCTTCTCATCACTTCCTGTGTTTATACTTGATCATTTGATTGCTAATGCCAGCGTGTACTTGATCTGCTGTCTTGTTTTGACCGTAATAGTCTACAAAGTCTCCCTCTGGATTGATGAGGTACATTATAATAGTGTGATCAACCTGTAGCAGGAGATAATTAACAATGAGATGTTTTGGTATCTTATTTACAATGATTTAGTGAACACTTATACAACTTTCTCAAGATTACCATTTTATTTCACAATTTTGTGAATATGTAGCATTGATCGGCAGTTTTAATAATAGACTACTCCATAGTTTCCTATCTAAAGGCATAGGCAGGCCTGGTGTGTGGGCGGTGGTTTTTATCTATTCATTGTCATAATAAATTGTGTGTACAATTAATAATACACCACAATAATTAGTTGTGATGTGGCACCATCCAGGTGGAAAAAGAAAACTACAATGTAATTTGCCAATGGCCAATTACCAAAATAAAACTTTGCTAAATAATTTAATTATGATAATTTACGAAAACATATTTTCTTCTCATGTACATGTAAATACATATATTTGCAATAAAAGGTCACCAAAAATCCATTAAATTCATTTGCACACTACTAGTTTAATCCTCATCCTCTCATACTCCCCTCCCTCTCTATCTCTCATTCCTTACTAAATAATCATTATCATCATCAACAGATGCTGGACTGTAATAGACTTGATAAGCTTTAGCTGCTGTATGTACCTCTTCATTTGTTCCTGTTAGTCCTAACAGCTTAGGATGAAACTCTATAAGAGATAAAATAAAATAAAATAAATCAATAATTATTGCTACATGTAGTTTGCTACAAGTATTAAGTACTGGCATATTGTTATGGTTACACTATGACATATACACATGTACATGTACATAAAATAATTAGATTTGGTGGATTAGATTCAATGCTTCAATGCAACTAATTAAAAACAAATTATTGGGCAATTAATAGATAATTTAACACTTTAAAAACTCATAAATACTGATATTTAATTTGAATGTGAATCAGCTTAAATTTTCTCAGCAAATACATGTAAGTAGTATGTAAAAGTATGTAAAGTAGTATGACGAACATTGGCTAAAAATTCATAAAAAATTCAATTTTGATTGGAATCAGTTCAAACTTTCTACACAACATAAGAACATGTATATGCATCTGCAAAAATTATAAAAATAGAGAATTCTCTCCTTTTCATTTTTGGTGAAATATTGCTGAAACCCCTGTGCTATAGTACAGGGACTTTGGCCCTATTTTGGAGCAACTTAAAAAAATTCATAAAAAATTCAATTTTGATTGGAATCAGTTCAAACTTTCTACACAACATAAGAAGAAGTATATGTATCTGGAAAATTTGAAAAAATAGAGAATTCTCTCCTTTTCATTTTTGGCGAAATTTTGCCAAAACCCCTGTGCTATAGTACAGGAACTTTGGCCTGATTTTGAAGCAACTTAAAAAATTCATAAAAAATTCAGTTTTGATTAGAATTAGCTCAAACTTTCTACACAACATAACAATATGTATACATATCTGGAAAAATTATAAAAATAGAGAATTCTCTCCTTTTCATTTTTGGCGAAATTTTGCCAAAACCCCTGTGCTATAGTACAGGGACTTTGGCCCAATTTTGGAGCAACCTAAAAATTTCATAAAAAATCAGTTTTGATTGGAATCAGTTCAAACTTTCTACACAATGTAAGAAAATACATACATATCTCGAAAATTATAACAATATTTTCTCCTTTTCATTTTTGACAAAATTTGAAAATTTGGCTGAAATGCCCATGCTATAATATACAGGGACTT
>NW_003553478.1:0-1828 GCF_000090795.2 Amphimedon queenslandica | reverse complement strand
TTACTATCATCAAGAACAGTATAATAAACTGAATGCATGATCAATGCTGTACATGTACTATAGCATTATAAATCAATTATGTGTGAGATATTGCATGAAATAGTTCCATTAAGAAACTAGAATTAAGTGTCATGTCAGTAGTTTATAATCATATTTCAGTTTAACTAACACACACTGTATTCAAGTGTATTAAGACACCAGTACCTCTACTGCTGGAGTGGCTGATGATATACTACTAATAGCACAAGAACTATTAGTACTACACAATGACTCAACTGCTTTACCTACCTCTTGTAAACATCTCCAAGAACAACAACCTGAAAGTCCATCAGGTTATTATATACTGGCAGGACCTACTGGAACATATTCTACATACTGTAATATGGGAACATTGTGTGGTTCAGGAGGAGGATGGACAATTAATTGATAGAGGATGATTGAAGGTGATATACATACTTTTTAATGTTAGTAAAAAATTGGTAGGCAGCATAAGGACATCAAAATGTATCAAAAAATGTAAAAAAATTTAGAGCCATTTTTCAGAAAAAACATGAGCTATAGCCTTGGGTATTTTTCAGAATTTTGGCATTTTCTTAAAATGGCCGTAACTTGAAAAATTGAAGTTGGAATCAGCTCAAACTTTCAACACAGCATAAGAACATCAATATGTATCAAAAAATGTAATAAAAATTTTGGTTGATTTCGGAGCCATTTTTTGGAAAAAACCATGGGCTATAGCCTTGGGTATTTTTCGAAAATTACCTCGTTTTTAAAACAACCGTAATTAAAAAATCTTTGTCGGAATCAGCTCAAATTTTCTACACAGCATAAGGACATCAACTGCATTTTAACTTTAACAATAATTAGTTTTTATAATAAATGAAACAAACAATTAATACAATTAGTGAACTATAATAAAGTTTGTATGCATGTATTGTGCATAATAATTTAATTACTAATCCATTAATGTATAACATGTACATGTATACATGTACATAATAATGTATTAGGTGCATGTGTGATAATAATAAAGTTACATGTTCATTGCTTGTTCCCAATCTTCCCTTAACATACCAGCAGCACGAGCTACTGGTCCCCCAACATTAGATAATGCTGTTAGAAAAGTGTCACATTCTTTATTAAGCTCAGACTGCCTGCGTATGAAAGTAAGGCCAGCTAGGAAAGACCCAATGATGTCATCATAAGATGGTGATTCTTGAACTGATTTTGATATGATACCAACTTGAAGGAGTTCATCTGATATATCACCTAATGATAGACTGAAAGCTCTTTTTAAAGCAACTTGATTCTTCATTAAGACATCTTTAACCTTTCCTTTAGCAATATCAAGATCAGAAGTACCTATGTACATGCAGTAATACAATAATGAGTATTTGTTGTATAAATCTTAATTTACCTTCTGCTTCTACTCTTTCAGTTGAAGGGGCAGCAACAACTGATGGACCAACTAATAATAATAATAATGATAAATAAGTAAATAAATAATTACAGTACTTGGTGAAGGAGTGGTTGATAATAAGTCATTCTTAGATACTTCAATATTCCATTGAACAGTAGATGCATCAGATGATGTTTGTATACCATCAATAGGTAGAGCATAAGACAGTCTGTCATAAGACCCATCATCATCAGACTGTATCAGCAGTTGAATGTATGGAGGCTCAGCACTTTTACTGGCACTGTAATCAGCAACATGGCCTCCAGTGATCTAAAATAAATGACAAAAGGAGTAAGAGGAATTATAATTTTCACAGCATCTTACATGGTCAGTATTCTGTAAAATGATTCTCCAGCCATTGATGCTTTT
>NW_003553477.1:0-1828 GCF_000090795.2 Amphimedon queenslandica | reverse complement strand
TGCAACTAACAGTCTGCCATCCATCTTTATTAGCGTCATCCCAAGGTCGGGGATGAGCTCTCCTTGAGGACTGAGGTGGGAGACGAGCTCTTTCCTTAGTCTCAATCTCACGTATATAGACATACTTCTCTGAACCATCTTTTGAGCCTATTCTCTCATAGCATCGATATTTTTTTGCTTCGATAAAATATAACTTTGCAGCTAACTCATCATTGCAGAGTTTAGGCATAAAATTTTCCAAGTTAAATTCTTTTCCTACTTCATTGAAATAGAGAACAAGACCAAATATTTTTGTTTCTTTGGAGTCTTCAAAGTCTACCCAATCATACTGAAACTGACACTCTGCTAAAGCTTCCACCTCCTCACACCATTCATCTTTGGGGAACCAATCTCTCGGAGAGTGCCGTTTATCAACTTTGAGAACAACACAAGACTCTTTTAGAACACGATCATCATACCCAGAAATGTCAAACTTTCGATTGGTAAAGGTTACTGTCTCAAGATAATCTAAATATCTTAGCTTTATTTGCCCTTCTCTAGCAAGTTCTTTGAGTTCATTTGATACGGCACGTTTCCACATGACAACCTCCACGTTCCAGTTATAGTTCAGAGCCTTTTCAATGGCAGGTCTGGCATCTGCATCTCCTGTTATGACAACGAACGTACTTCTTTTTTCCTTTGGGGTCGTGCAGGCCTTTTCAGTGGCATCGGCAACTAAGTCAGAGTCTACCATCTTCTCTTTACCTGTAACTTGACTTCTTTTGCGTACTTTAACTTCAAAATTACTTTTCCTTATTTTTTCCCAGACTGTATCGACTGGAGGTGGCACAGAACCATACAAAAAACCTTTAGCTACAGGACGACCAGCTGCAACCACTCCTGCTAATTTGCCTATATCGATTCTAACTCTAGAGTCTTCTCGCCGCCCAATCTTGCTACCTGCAAGCTTTTTAGACTCAATCCAGATGTTGGAGTTGTCTACATAAATGTAAATGGGTAATTCTTGAAGTGGTAGTCCTTGCGCCATCATGTGTGGATTTGAAAAATGACGAATTCTATGGGTGGAGTGGACTTACTGAACCTTAACCGCCGGTACCAAATGATGTAGTTTGTGCCAGCATAGATACCGGTATAATACGGTACACACTACACAGAACTGTGTATTAATCTATGCCAGAACTGTGTATTAATCAGGCTTCAACTTTAGTTGCGGCTGTTGTATGTAGCCTGTGGTTAGCATAGTGCATACAATTATTGTTGTAGAGATAGACCTAAATATCTCTAGGATTGTGTAATACTGATGGTACACTTTCTATTTACCACATGAAAGCCAGAAACATATCTGAGCTACTAACTATCAGTACCAGTTTTATAAATGTACAATGTATTGTTATAATGGCTAATGATTATCAAAGTGTTTTAAAAGGTCTACATTCAATATCAGTTACAATATGATCAACATGAGGTGCATATGATTTAACATGTTCTACATGTCTCACAGTAACAGACCAACCACCATTATCTTCTTTATACAATGATTCTAATATTGTCCTTATCCTAACAGCTACACTGTTACTCCAGTATAACCATGAAGACTGCTTCACTTTACAACGGCTATTCCCTCCATCATTAGGAGCTGAAGTGATGTGAGAGGTGACATTTCCAAGGTGACATGGACAAGATGATGCTTGGTGCCTTATTTGCTGTGACTATAAAGGACATTTCACTGAAAATTGTCCTGATTAAAAGAAACATTAAATATAGTACAAACTTTTAGCTAATCTTATTAATGTAGAATGTATTGTGTCAATGATTATTGTGTTAATGA
>NW_003553476.1:0-1828 GCF_000090795.2 Amphimedon queenslandica | reverse complement strand
GTACAGTATAAAAGTGTATGCCGTGAGCACAGTATGGAGGCCAGATTCAAAAATTAAAAAATTTCTGCCGTAGTTATCATGGTCTCTTTCAGTAGCATAGCTCACCATAATAACATTAAAATTGTTAAAGGCAAGGCTGTAAACCCACAGGCACATGTAGAAAGACATGGCCACAAGCAAAATGGTACAGTTCACTTGAAGTCATAATAATAGCTATTATTAAATTTTTATTGAGATGTTTCTGAAGTAATTGAGACGAGCCTGAGCTCACTCCACTCTAGCAGTAATCTCAGCCACGCCCAGTCTTTCTGTCTATCTTCGTACGTCACCCCCATTTATGCGTAATACGGTAGATACTATACATTATCAATGCAATACGAAGTCAAGTTTCAATTTTTCATTGGAAGTGGGAGTGCTCACAGTAAAATAAAATGACAACCAACACACTGGAAGAAATTATGAGTTTTCTAGCAACCATATAAGGCAGATATACCATCCAAAAACTTCTCCAGCAGCTATGAAAGGTTTTAGATTCAATTAAGAAGCTATGAAACTTGTCCTTATTGCAGCAAGGAAGCTTAAGAAAGCAGATATTCGATTCCATCTTCTTCATTGATGTGAATAACTGATGCCAGTCACAACTCTGACACTTCAAGTTCACTTGTCCTTCAGTGGAGAGGCCTAACTTGAAAACTGCATGGCTACAATTGCTGATTTAGCTATATCACTTGTGCAGGGACTGCTTCTAAATGCTAGCTTTTAAATGCTGTAAGCAAGGTGACCGTTTAATTCCTACAGAGATTTACTGGTGGAGCCAGAACTACCAGATCCATCAAGATCTGAGCCTGCTTAGTTGCACAATCATCCATGACTATTGTTAGTCTGTCGTCATTTATTGTATGTACATTGCTTTGTTTGCTTAGGCTCGCCCCCATAATGTTCTACATTACTTCTAGTATATTTTGAGAGTCTGTGACAGCCTAACATAAGCAGTCAATGATGTCATCAGGCAGGCTATACAAGGTAGTTGTGAAGATGTAGTCCTCCACCTCTACACAGTGTAGGAGGGAACTGAGCCCTTAAATAAACATTTTAAAAAATAAATACAAGACAAGGATACTTAGGAGGTTAAGAAATGAGAAAATAAAGAGCCTAATAATGGAAAGAAATGGAAAAAAAAGATATAATGAATAAGTTAGGTAAGGGTGAGGCGAGCTTCAGAGATGGCTCTACAGAAGTCATTAGAATCAATTGATTTTATTCTAGAGCGTGATCCCCGTAAGCTTCTAACTGCTGCCTTGAGAATTGCAAAGGAATATTGGCAACGAATCAGATTGATAGTGGTGTTGTATGGCCTCTGGAACTTCTCCGAATGAAGAATTGCCAGGCGCTTAAGAAATAAAGCAGAAACAGGGCAAACCCCCCAGAAGTCATGAATATCAATGGTGAGAAACAGCCGTGCTCAACCTTTCTAATCCTTCGCTGATATTTTCTCTTCTTTAGCAATTCATTGTCCCCATAACACTGCCTGGGAGACTTGGATTGCCACTACAGACCACTTACCTCACAAATAGGACATTGAAAAGTTACTTTCTTACTAGAAGAGTTGCCTTTCCCCCTGAGGGTAAAAAAACCCCAGGGGGTAAAAAACCTCTAATGAGGAAAAACCCTCCCGGGGGACAAAAAACCTAACAATAAAGAAAACAATGCAGATTGATAGACAATAACTGGAAAATGGACAGAATTAAATAATAAAGTTTTATCAATTTGATGTAGTCATAAGCAGGCTGGATCCATTGTGTAGCCTTTGAATTGAGCTGCCATCATC
>NW_003553475.1:0-1828 GCF_000090795.2 Amphimedon queenslandica | reverse complement strand
ACCTGAGTCTCAGACTGGTACTATAGAATTGAAGAGTTTCTCACTGGTTGCTATTGTGATGGGTGGAGCCACACTCGGTGGTGCTGCTGGTGTTGCTGCTGCAATTGCTGTTGGTGTTGCTGCTCTGCCTCTTACTGCCATTGGAGCAGCAGCTGGTGCATTGACTGCATACACTATTGGTTAGTACAGCTCATTGTATCATTTACTGTTAATACAATATCTTTAAATGTAGCTCCTTCATTCTATTGCCGTGCACTGTTTTATAAGAAGTGCTTGCCTGATAAAGTTATCTTGAGTTTAGCTGTAGTACAAGATTTAGCTTCCTCTGATAAGGTATTGTTTAATTTTATTCAATGTATTAAATTACTATTAATGTCTATACTTTAAACAGCTTTTGCAAGGTCCTCAAATTCAATCTCTTCTTGGTAGTTCATACACAAGCTTTCGCTTTAAATTTCCTGTATGGAAACAATTGAAAGTGACCAACATTCCATCTGAAAGCATTAATGGCTGGAGAATCATTTTACACAATACTGACCATGTAAGATTCAATTCAGTATAAGAAACTTCTAAATTAATTCTTTTTCATTAGATCACTGGGGGTCATGTTGTTGATTACAGTGCTAGTAAAAGTTCTGAGCTACCATACATTCAACTGCTAGTGAAACCAGATCAAACTAATGCTGATTTTGAGCTTTCTTATGCTCTACCTATTGAAGGTATACAGACATCATCAAAATGGACTATTGAAGTGTCTAAGAATGATTTAGTCTCAACCACCCCTTCATCAAGTACATGCAATTGTTATTTATTATTTTGTATTATTATGATTTATTGGCATTAATTAGTTGTTCCATCAGTTGTTGCTACCACTTCAATGGAAAATGTACGGCCAGAAGGTAAACTTGATTGAAATTGTTTATTTTGATTTAACTTGATGTTCATCTATTAGTTATTGCACCAGTTGTTCCTGAAGTTGCTTATAGAGTGATGTCAGAATGTATTTCAGAGCTCAAAGACTGTGGGATTGATCTTCACTTCTTAGCAGAGAAGTTATTAGAGAAGAAGATAATAAATAATAGACAAAAGAAGAAAGCCACTGATGAACACAGTGGACGTACCACTGACCAGAGAATGGATCAACTACTTGACATTATTAGAGGTTCCATCAAAAAAGAGGGAAAGGTATTTGAGTATATTTTAGAAATACTCAAAGATGAAGATACCATACTAGCTAACAAACTGTATGATGATATGATTAATAAATATAAGAAATATAAATGATAATACTCACATTTCATTGAAATTATTGTTCGTATTTTTTATATTACTGCTGCCTTTTACATGTAGTTAGTTTTCTATTATTTGAGTATATTTTGTGCATTTTTTTCTAATTTGCTTTTCTTCAGTTAATGTTCCATTAATTCTCAAGACTTAAAGGTGTTGAGCCTGCCCTCTTCCTTTAGTAGTTGGTTCATTTATAGCAACTCCTTGAATACAGTGAAAAGCTTAGCGTGGGCAAGGCCAAATATTTGAATCTGATCATAATTTTTATTAAATCTTAAATTTGCAATAATACCTATTATGTTAGTATCATAAATACTGGTATTATGTGTAGTCTATTCTTTGCGCTTCCTCTTTCTATCCCAAAATACTTGAGTTGCTCAGTAGGACCATACCTATAAATAATGAATGAACAGCAGCTAATGTACACGAGACACCTTCGGTGCTTGGACTCACCGCAGTTGCTTTTGAATTCATGCACTATAAAAACAATGAATCATGGGTTTCATTTCTATTATGCAGCATGATAGAGATAATGACCATA
>NW_003553474.1:0-1829 GCF_000090795.2 Amphimedon queenslandica | reverse complement strand
GGCATATGTCTGTACACATACTAGTTGTGCCTATAAGGCTTTGATCATTAGAGTCTTAGATTTCCTCAGCTGAGAAAGCTGTTTAATTTTTTATATTTATATCTTCGGTTTCTTTGTCCAAGATGCGTATCTTTTGCAATACCTAGGAAGATTTGTAACATGATAGAGAATAGGTGATAGTTTTGTGCTCTGAGCCAGATGAATAATCAATTGACTGTATACAGAAAGGTCTTGTGCGCTCTTGTCTGGTGTAAGTATAGCAAGGAACACGAAAAAGTAAAATGCCCATGAAAGGAAGTCTTCAATTTCTGTAAGTTTCAAGTTTGATGTTCTAGAATTGAAACCTGACTTCCTCCATTGAGTTTTAGTAGCTGCATTATCAGGCATTAGCTCCTTCGTTTCAATAATCTACCATATTTCCTTAAATAGAAGCCACATTCAATAAATGCCGGGGTAGCAATACAATTTAACTATAAATACGCAACACTAGCCCAGGAGTGACTCAGTAGTCTTGTAGATAATGCTTGAAGTTCTAGAAGTCAAAAGCATGAGGCCATGGGTTCGAATCCCACTCTGGGCCTAAGTTTTTTTTATTTTTATATATTTTTTGGAGGTCCAAATATCATTTTAGGAAATAGACGCCCGGGCTTTTATTTAAGGAAATACGGTACCTTCCCTTGAATTTTGTAACTATCTTCCCCAAGATAGGTGGGAAGGACCATAGGCTCGGGAGAAGTGAGTGTACTGAGCTTGAGCTGGAAGAGCTGGCCAATGGAGCTATGTAAAATTCAAAAATTCAATTAAGATAAAATAATTGCATAAAATTCACTTATGTCTTATACTGAAATGTTTCAAACTTAGTGAAGGATGCATTCTAAAGTTCTCAGTTGAGAAAGCTGCTTTATCTTAAAATTGATTTCATTAGTTTCTTTTTCGAGAGTATTTATCTTTTGCAATATCAAAGGAAAAAAGTAACATGATGGAGAACTGGAGATAGTTTCGAGTTTACTGTTTTTTTTCACTAGCCATGATAGTCTCTTGGCTAGACTCATTGGTCATGCATGTGCACAGTCGATCGAGTCGATCCACCACTCCTAAAGTTAAGGAAGATATGAAAATGTGGAGGACAAACTTTTTAAAATTAATTTTGTATGCTTTTTATAAATGAAAGTGTTTATTATGCGCCATATTGTAATAATTAAGCTGAACTGTCATAATTTCTTGTTCCAATGATAAGTTGCATTGTACTGGCCTATTATAAATTCTTGCTGAATGAACCATGCTCTTTAAATAGCCAACAGAATACCCAGTAGGAAATAGTGCATTCAGCTTTCCACCCCTTCCTGACCTCCTTAGTTTAATTATTGCAGCAATGCATATCAGTAGATATAAACTCTATCTATTAAATAATATCAAGAGTGGATAATTATTTAGGGAGAGTGTCTAACCTGCCTATATTCTGTGATACCACAGTGCGTATGTTTACAGCTGTTTTTTACAAGTATACAGAGTTAATCTCAGTAATCTTCAAATTTATGGGTGTGGCTGATAAAATGGCGCTTGAAGCATGCAGGCAACTCTAAGACTTATATCTCCACTCTAAGGATCATGTAGTGCGAGAAACAAGCAGGAGCAGATGGGAATATGTTCTTCTAATGGTTGGCTCTTTTTTATTTGCGGCCTTCTAACTTGGAATCAGTATAAGGACGCAAGAATGGCTACTTGGAGCTAATAACCATGCTATGTAAACTTACGCACTGTGGTATCACAGATTATAGGCGGGTTAGACACTCTCCCTAAATAATTATCCACTCTTGATACTATATACT
>NW_003553473.1:0-1829 GCF_000090795.2 Amphimedon queenslandica | reverse complement strand
AATAGAAAAAGAATCGCTAGCTTACTACCCTCATGGTGTTAATGTGAGTAGTAAGTTTCGCTTAATAATAAGTCAAATTTGGTACAATAACAGCTAGTGATGGAAACAGCTAGCGGTATATTGTACTTCATAAGAGGGGACAGGCTTATTTATACTTACGTCATACAACATGTTCATACACTTGTGGGGCACACAAGAAATATAATGAATCAAATTAATACTGTCTAATTGTCTAAAAGCAAATTCATTAACTGGCAATTGTACTACTATAATTGTTACTACAGCTATGATTTGTAATTTACACAGTATGTGTAATATAATTTTTAGAGAATTAAGAATTTCTCTGGTAACAAAAAGATATTCAATTAAATATTAAAAAAATTACGCCTTGCTCGATCCTAGGCACGAGCAAGGCGGCTGTTGTTCAGGCAGCATTACCTATGGGGTCACAGGCCACCACAGCCAGACCCCACAGGAGACACACAGACCTGTGCTACACCATCTGTGCACTGATGGAGTGCTCCAGGTCTGTGCGGCTGCCTGAACAACTGCAATTGGTAAAGTATATGATTGGTTTTATAGAGTGTAGGAATTACATAGTCAAGCAATTGTGGGGCGCATGCATAACAGCGACAGTTTACACAGTGCTCTTGATAAAACAATCATGCGAAAAATGATATCTCTTCTCATGTGACATGATGACAGTATTAATGAATCAAACTTACCAATCCAAAGCATTTGTAGTATTTTTTTATACTAGTACCAAATGAGAAAAAAAAACAAAAACACCTTGCTCGATCCTAAGAACGAGCAAGGCGGCTGTTGTTCAAGCAAGATCACCATAGGGCTGGGCTAGCCAGACCACCATGAGGGCACATAGACCTGTCAGTGTATCATTGATGCATTCATCGCCACTCAATGACTCACTTCAGTTCAATGTGGTTGTTTGAACAACTGCAATGGGTAGAGTACCATGATTGGTTTTATAGAGTGTAGGAATTACATAGCCAAGCAATTGCGGGGTGTCTGAAAAATAGATTTCATTGTTAGATAATCTAATTTTTAGTATAAAACCATTGACTATATGATTCTTCTTCACACCTATCAAAATAAAATATGGAACACCCTGCTTGGTCCTAGGCACAACTCACAAGCAGGGTGGCTGCTCCTCCTCTATGCATAAGATCCAGGTCATGTCTGTTCATGCACTAAACATGAAGCGGTTCTGATGCATAGCCATGAGGAGTAGCAATCCTTAATGCATATGATTGGTTTTATGTACATGTAAATAGCCATAGATAATAGAGTACATGTGGGACATGTACCTGCAGCACCTGTAATACAGCCTGTTGTTTAGATAGGAACAATTTTGAAATTATTTATTATCTTGACCAGGAGGTGCACTCAATAAAAAGTTTTTGTAGGGTGTATTTGGGGCAAGTACGATAATAGCTTGTGATGTGACCTTTTTGCCATTAGAATATAAAAAATAGTTTTTGCAACAGTCAGCTATAGTAATTCATCCAGATCATGTTGTGGTTTAGGTCATCAAAAGGTCTCAAGTCAATAACTAATGCTCTGTGCTGTATTGAACATTTCCAATGGTTAGTTAGTAGTTAATTTATTTGTATATTTTATAATGATATACTTATATACTACAGGCACAGAATGAACTGTAGCTCTACTGCTGAGGAATATCTCATCTCTCAATCACAACTGACAAACCCTACTGGACTATTATCAGAATTCTTCTTTTAAAAAAATAATGTGAATATTGTAATTATAAGCTTGCATGAAGTAAAAAAGTAAGAGAGAGAGAGAGAGAGATA
>NW_003553472.1:0-1829 GCF_000090795.2 Amphimedon queenslandica | reverse complement strand
AAAGATATCAAAAAAATATAATATCGAGATGATTGTTCATAAGTAGTGTCAGTGTCTTCAATCAATGATATAGTATCATACAAGAAATCTGCAAATATTTTAGGAAGTTTTAGTTGAAATTTATCAAATTTTCCTTCTATGCAGTCTGACATGCAATTGCAACAACCACACATGCATCAGAAATGAACAGCTTCACTTCCTTCTGTAATATTGAAGAACAACTATGCATGTTTCATAACAATATAAAATATTGTTTCATTGAAAATTGTGCCATAATGAATGTGCATCCATGAACTCATGAGAATAAATTGTTAATAATTATAAAACATGTACCTTTAAAAAGGATTTCTACGTGTGCATGCATTATGAGTCAAGAGTTGCAGGCAATGTACATTTATTTTAGATATTTAGCATGGGCCCTGTCTGATAAAAGAAATTCTTGCACATTAGCTTTTGCTCTTTCAAGTTCATCTGGATAATCTTCACAAACTTGTACAATATTTCTCCAGGTCACATCATTATTGGAGTGTAGCCATTTTTTAAATACTTTAATGAGATTGATAGTAGTAACTTCTGGATTGTGTGAGAGGTCATCCACTTCAACATCAAGTGCAGTACCAATGATCATATAATGAGCAGCAGAACTTTTGAATAACCTAAGGAGGTCACTCTTTTCAGGCTTCTTGTCTAACAGGAGGTCTGTAGCAAACAAAACTACACTAAAAATAATATTAAACTCAATACTAGCTTACTTTCATCTGATGCATGACCTTTCATTTGCACTGCATTAGCAGCTGAAGGCATATCATCCATTTTTGAAGCATTTCCTATGCACAAAATGAATATTTCTACTTAAAAATACCAAAGTCAGTCCCTACTACCCTTGAGAAAACATGCCTCATACAATTTACCTTCAAATGTAATGTTGAGTCCTACAGTAGTACATATGCTCATCCATTTCTTCTTTATCATATCACTAGCCTCAGCTACTGGGCCTCCAACACCAGACAAAGCTGTCAAAAACTTTACACAATGTTCTTCAATATCAGAATAGTTATCTTTTAACTTCATTCCATTAATAAAAGATCCAATGATTGACTCATATGTAGGTTCTTTTTGAACAGCTTTGTCTACAATATTTACAGCATTCAATGCTCTGGCAATGCCCTTAAGTGTGTCTTGTGTTTCCATGAATATATCGTGCAAAGTAACTTGATTTTCTCTGAGTACAATTTCAAGCTTTTTCTTTACTACAAAATAATGTCTCAATTTTAAAATAATATAAATCATAATTCTTATACTTTTATTTAGTGACTGATCATTATCTTTCTCTATTTGTGTTCCATTATTACTCTCATCAGGTCCTATACACAAGTGATAAATTATAAATAATAATTATTAGTATACACATACCTTGTGCATCATTAAACCAGGTCCAGTAGTCATTGCTAATATCAGGAGATTGACCACAAACTGTACAATCAGCTACTCTATGGTGATCTTCATTTACAATACAATAGCAGCTCTCATTGTTAGGGCAAGCAAATGCATTGACATAATTATGCTTGAGGTGCATGGCATCACTGCTATTATCAATAGCTGTTGTGAGTAGCTTACGTACTAATGGACAGTGCTGGGTAGGACCAGTAAAGTACACTTCAATATGAGTGTAACGGTTGATGAGGTGAAGTGTGTGCTTTGATGTGATCGTTATCTTGAGAGACATGGCATCTCGAAATTTGTAATACTCTTGTGTCAATGGAGAGATTTTAATAACATATTCTTCCTGGTTGAGTAGGTGTACGATGGTTAAAGGGAACAATCCTATA
>NW_003553471.1:0-1829 GCF_000090795.2 Amphimedon queenslandica | reverse complement strand
TCACAGGCAATAACAAGTGATGCACGCTACATAATAATAATAATAATTTTAATGTATTAATGGTTGTACATTTTGTTCATCAGTGACATTGACATCAGCTCCAATCTTCAGTAATTGTTCAACTGCTTCTTTTTGTCCTGCCATACAAGCCAAAACAAGTGGTGCATTCTACATAATGATAATAATAATAATAATAATAATAATAATAAATATTAATATTAATATATTAATTCTCACCTTTCGTTTATCAGTAACATTGATATCAACTTTACCAATCTCCTTTAGTAGTTCAATTATTTCTGCATGCCCTCCCATACAGGCTAAAACAAGTGGTGTATGCTACATAATAATAATAATAATAACAACAATTTATTAATTACTGTGATTCTTACTTCTTGTTTATTAGTGTGATTGACATCAGCTTTATACTTTATTAGTAGCTCAACTACTTCTTTATGTCCTCCTATACAAGCCATAATAAGTGGTGTATCCTACAGGACAATAACATGAAATAAAGGGATGAAAGGGAATGGTGCTTTAATGACTTTATAATTTGGAATGAAGCCTACAGTTCATGATTGAAGGGCCTATGTGCAATCTATGTATATGCATTTATATGTATGTCAACAGTTAATTTATAAGGTGAGTTCTATATGAGTTTGCTACTTTGCTTTTTGTGTAGTGATGTTGTGATTAGAACTGGTGAAGAAAAAAAATGTTAGCATAGATCAAATCTCAAAATAGACATTTTTCTGTGGTTTGACATGCATTATCATTTATTTTTACATATTGTAAACTTTTCCAGTGTGACTACAGCAAAAAACAAACAAATCAAATGAAGCAAAAAAGACAAAGGGACTTCTCCAGAGTCATTCTATTCATTCTAGAGTCATTCATTTATTAACTGAGCGACTGCGTGTTCCTGGGAGGTATCTAATAGATTTAAAAACCTGGTATTCTGCAATCTGATTGGTCAATTTAAATTTGGCATGGTAGAATCTTATTTACACAAACCACTAAACCACAAAATGAAATGCAATGAAACTGCAGTATTATTATATCTCTTACATCATCCTTATCAGTGTGATCAACATTAGCCACAGGATGCTCCAGTAGTAGTTCAACTATTTCTGCATGTCCTGGTATACTGGCATTGCAAAGTGGTGTAAGCTACATAATAATAATGATAATAATAATAATAATAATAATAATAATAATATAATAATAATAATATTATAATAATAATAATAAATGCTCGCCCAAATAATGAATAAGCTTGTTTAACTAGTTCTTAATATAATAATAATACTATGTAAATACTATTTCTTACTCCATTTTTATCAATGACATTGACATCAATTTTCTTATGCTCCAGTAGTAGTTTAACTGTTTCTGTATGTCCTTCTATACATGCCATAGCAAGTGGTGTACGCTAGCATGATGATAATGATAATAATGACAATAAATAATATCATCATTATTTTGTCTCTTACTTCTTGTTTATTAGTGTGATTGATATTAGCTACACCATGCTCCAGTAGTACTTCAACTATTCCTGTATATCCTCTTAAACAGGCATTACCAAGTGGTGTATTCTAATAATGATGATGATGATGATGATGATGATAATAATAATAATAATAATAATAATAATAATAATAATAAATCCCTTCAACATGAGTGGACATTTCTGCAACGGGTCACAAAGGACTGTGGATATCTTTTTGATGATCTTGAATCAACCATTTCCAATTCTTTCATTCCAGCTCTCTTTGGTCAGGATTGTTCAAACACCGAAAGAATCTTATTTTCTCTCCCTACCCGCTCTG
>NW_003553470.1:0-1830 GCF_000090795.2 Amphimedon queenslandica | reverse complement strand
CATAGTTGGGGTTTCAAATTAATTAATTAATTAAATCACTACCTCTGGGGCCGTTCCCTTCAGTCAAATCCCCTACTAAATTTAAGGAACGTTAAACAACCACTCAACTGCTACTGAACTCAGCTCTGCTGGGTAAATTTAGCATTTTGAAACGTAACTTGGTCAAACTAGCGAAGTCTTCCTATAGGCTTGTTGGAGAAAAATCCCTACCCTGGGGCATTCTCAGAGTGATGAACCTCCTATTAAATCCCTCATATTCCCCATAATGAAGCTTAAATTGACAGAAATATTACTTACAGTTCTGAAATGAGTAATCGTGGTGGAAGGAACAAATGATAACCCAGGAAAGACTAAAAAGCCCATTTCCTCACACAAGAATAATTAGAAGATACATTCTATATATATGTATAGGTGATTACAACTGTATATAAAAAGGCATAATTTATAGCAGTCTGAGAATAAATTACCTAGTGCAAGGTTCTATTAGTCTAATCAGTGATCCAACTCATGCAAACAACTAGCAAAAAGGCCTGGAACCACAAAGACAGCATTAGAAATATGAAAAACACTCAGTTGGTGGCAACCATTGTGATTTTTGTCCATGAGGGAGTATTGGAGTAATGCGCATTAGTGATGGGCGATACTATCGAAAAGTATCGAAGTAATCGATATTTATCGATAAATTTACGGTATCGTTAGTTATCGATTACTTGCAAAAGTATCGGGCTCTGAAATGTGATTACTCTGCGCATGCGCAGTGAATTAACACGTGCTGATTTATCCAATTAACACACCTGAAGACTGAAGGCTGAACTGTAAAGTGACTGGAATCAGGGGCGTAGCTGGACCTTAGGTGACGGTAGGGCAAGGAGACAAAATGGCGCGCGAAGCGCGCCGCGATTTTGGTCACACCCCTTTTACGTAACAAAAATGGAGGTATTTTCCTGCAAGCTGAGCGAAATCAGAGTGAAATTATCATTGTATATAGCTTTAAAAAGAGCTATGGTTATCAGCCACCCCCTTTTGTTATTGTAAGAACAATGAATATAATCTTTTGGGTTATAATTTCAATGAATATAATTATAAGGGCACTTTGATGGTAGGGCCCAGGCCCCCTCAGGCCCTACCTCAGCTACGCCCCTGACTGGAATTACTCATGGTAAACAATGGAACTGGAGACTAGTTCCCTTAGGAACTTAGAACCTACTCAGTCCAGCCAAAAATGTTGATATGATACTTTTTTAAAATAAGGTGTGAGTGATTAGGACCTTTTATTCACTACTTCTGGAGTTTCAGTTTATTGATAAAAATTACAATAAAGTAATCACATATGTAATCAATACTACCGATACTAAGATGAATAATAATCAGTATTGTATCGATAAAGAAAAAACTAGTATCGCCCATCACTAATGCGCATGCGTATTACAGATATAAAACCACCCACATAACTAATTGGATCCATTCCTGTCTCTAGACGCTTTGAGCTTACATCATGCCGCCATTTTGTTAATTAAAGAAGCATGTGCTCCAAAATTTGGGCGTGGTCGCGCATGCTCAGATCTCAGAACTGGGAACAGCAAGTAATTTTTTACCTAGCCAGGCTAGCTATGCTTGGAATCAAATTGCAATACTTAGTGGAGGTTTTCAGCTAAGAGAAGGTATTAATCTTGCATATATCAAGTGTGTAATGAATTATTTTATTTCAAAAACATAAAACAATTAATTAATATTATAATACTAATGATAATATGAACTTGACAACAGGAAAAACTAGTCTGGCGCCGCCCCTTCGCCGAGAGGAGGGAAGGGTCTGGTGACGGTAGGGTC
>NW_003553469.1:0-1830 GCF_000090795.2 Amphimedon queenslandica | reverse complement strand
GATATAAAAACAATGAACGGAATCAACTCCTTTCTCACCATTGATAAAAATATGAAGTGAGTCAAGTGACAAAGCACTCTGGATAAGAAGAAATAGGATTAAAAACATGTTGACTATTGGACAAGTAACAACTACATGAGCTTTTATGAGACAAAACAGTAAACTGACTAAACTGCCAAGAAAAAAGCTGATGGAATGATAAAACTGAAACATAGGATCTTACAACCACGTTAATAGATATTATGACAAACATTGAAACTAAATGTACTATTTTTTAATCCCCCAAAAAACATCCAAAAATCAACTATACACATGTACACATAATTTTAATTTTCGTGTTTTAATTAAAGCCATTAAATGTTGGTGTCTGTATACAAGTAAACGTACCAAATAATCAAGATAAACAGGTAACAAAAGGGGAGACAAAGATGTGTCAAAGATGTAGCAAATAAAGTTACGTGGGCATGCATGCATGTACATGTACATGTAGCTAGAAGGTTATTGTTAATGTAAATTTGTATTCAGAGAATGTAGAATGTTAAGGAGCTAATTCCCTCCATGTATTTAAACTTTACAAGTGTGCTACTGTATTTCTTGACCATATTACATGTAATTGAGGTGTGAAAAACATGAACTTATACAAAGACACAAGTAGACATGGCAATGATTTTACAAAATTTAGGCTCCTCCTTAACCTAATAACAAATATTACATTCATAGTGTATATGTCTGTACATGTACTGTACTTTGTGGCAATAATCAATTAATACCTCTTAGTCTGTGTCTGTCCTTCATGGACACAAAGCTTCTAGAGACAAACTTAACTGAGCTCAAGTGGTAGCTGTGAGTGTATCAATATCCAATAATGATGGAGATAGTGTAACTAATACCACTGATCCTTCACTGAAAAGAACAACTGGAGTAGTCCCTCTTCCTCTACTTCTTTTCTTTTATTCCATTCTATGTATTTCACTGGAGCTGGTACTATGACATAAAAAATGGGAGAATAATTGTCTTTAAAATGGAGAAAGCCTGTATAGGAGACAAAGAGAAGTAGGGAAGGAGAGAAAGAGAAGCATTGCAGCAGCAGTATATACACATGTACATGTATAAATCAGAAGTGCACAGGGTCAATAAGGTAATCATTACACATGAAGATGAACATGTGTACTTTTCATTGACTCACTTCAGTAGCTAGTATTAAAAAAGCAGCATTGGGCCCTGTTAACCTTGAGTTTCAAATACATGTAATCAGACCATCTGTCAAAGATAGTAATGTTGATAAGCTCTGCTTTAATTATGGTTTAAAATGTAATAGAAATTGGGGGTGATTTTGGAGCCATTTTTCTGAAAGAAAACCATTTGGCAAATTTTATAAAATGGTCATAACTTTAAAAATTTATGTCAGAATTGGCTCAAACTTTCAACATAGCATAAGGACATCATTATGTATCAGAAAATTTAATAAAAATTGGGGGTAATTTTTAGCCATTTTTTCTGAAACAAGCATGGGCTATAGCCCATGCTTGGGCATTTTTCAGATTTTGGCAAATTTCTTAAATTGGTCATAACTTGAAAAAATTAAGTCGGAAATGGCTCAAACTTTCTACATAGCATAAGGATATCAATATGTGTCAGTAAATGTAATAAAAATTGGGGATGATTTTTTAGCCATTTTTTGGAAAAAAGCATGGGCTGTAGCCTTGGGCATTTTTCAGATTTTGGCTAATTTTTATAATGGTCATAACATGAAGAATTTAGGTTGGAATTGGCTCAATATTTTTACATAGCTATGTAAAAAGTTTAAACCAATTTCAAGTTAATTTTTTA
>NW_003553468.1:0-1830 GCF_000090795.2 Amphimedon queenslandica | reverse complement strand
AAACGCTCAGTATATCTAATTTGATTGATATTAAGAAATACAATGATATTATGAAATTGTTTAAAGTTACAGTTTATGTTTTTCGATTTATCAGATTGTTGAGGAAGCAATTGATAGAGCCACAGGCTCAGGAATTGCATAATATTGAAATGAAATGGATTAAAGAAGCACAAAATGTGTTATTATCAGACAAGAAATTTCCCCAATGGAAAACTCAATTCAGATTATTTCGTGATGATGAGGGTGTTTGGAGATGTGGAGGCAGATTGGCTAATGTCAATGCGTCTTTCTGCACTCGGTTTCCAATTCTACTCCCCAGAAACCATCATCTCACACATTTAATTGTGCTACAGGCACATGAGAGAGTTCTCCATGAGGGAATAAAGGAAACTCTAACTGAGTTAAGATCCAAATATTGGATTGTGAAGGGAAGATCCCTAGTAAAGATGATAATATATAGATGTGGATTGTGCAGGAGGTTTGAGGGAGCGGCCTACAGGGGCCCACCAGCTCCTCCATTGCCATCCTATAGAGTACAGGAGTCACCTCCATTCACTCATACAGGAGTTGACTTTGCTGGTCCCCTGTATGTGAGAATGACTCCTAAGGACAAATGCACATCAAAGGTGTGGATTTGCCTTTATACTTGTTGCTTAACAAGAGCAGTACATATAGATATTGTGCCTAATTTATCTGCTTATACCTTTATTAGGTGTTTCAGAAGATTTATTGCTCGCAGAGGAATGCCACGTCTCATGATCTCTGATAATGGGAAAACTTTTAAGGCAGCAGCCAAGATAATAAAAGAATTAATGAATCAAGATTACATTCAACAGCATTTAACATCCCTGGGCATAGATTGGAGATTTAATCTTGAGAGAGCCCCTTGGTGGGGAGGGATATTTGAACGCCTGATACGATCGATGAAAAGATGTCTCAAGAAAATGATTGGAAAATCCCAGCTGTCGTATGAAGAGTTATTGACCGTAGTTTCAGAAGCCGAAATGATAATTAACTCACGCCCACTATCATATATTTCAATGGATGACTTAGAGGAACCACTAACGCCATCACACATGATGATTGGAAGGAGATTATTGAGTCTCCCAGATGTCTCATGTTCAGAGGACACTGATATCTGTCAGTCGACTCCTTCAGAAATAAACAAAAGAATGAAGCATTTGAACTTCACCTTAGATCAGTTCTGGATGAGATGGAAGAAAGAATATTTGCTAGAGCTAAGGGAAGGACATCGATACCACAGTACTGGAGTTCGTGGTGAGCAGATCAATGTAGGTGATGTGGTTGTGGTCTATGATAGTGACAAACATAGGGGATTTTGGAAGTTAGGCGTGGTCGAGCAATTAATAGTTGGGAGGGACAATGAATCAAGAGGAGCTGTTGTTAGGGTACATAAGAAGGGTCATAAATCTACTTTGTTGAAACGACCTGTGCAGAGACTTTATCCCATTGAGATGAACTGTCAAAATGCTTCATCTACAGTTGATTCAACTGGTAATCAAGCGGATTCTGACACTTCTATTGAGGGCAATAATCAAGCCAACACCACGTCTGGTGTAGAGATTAATAGGGAGGTGGAACTGGAGCTAATTGAAGATCCCATGCCAGTAAAGGAAAGGGAACCGGATAACCCACCTACCAGGAGACCCAGGAGAGCAGCTGCTCAAGAAGCAAGAGATCGCATCGTAGCCTGGAATTACTGTTAATCATTAATTTAAACTGTGAGAACTGAATATAGTATACATGCACTATTATTGTACAATAACACATTAATTATGATTTCTGTAAGTTGACCATTCTGGCCAACGG